>NC_057747.1:19756948-19784468 GCF_004010195.1 Chiloscyllium plagiosum | reverse complement strand
GAGAGAGAGAGAGAGAGAATGGTGTAAAATGTGAGCGGGTCTGGCGGTGTCTGTACGGAGGGGAACGACCCCTTGTCGAAGCGCGTTAGACTGGAACCGCCAGCTCTGTTCTCTCCTGACAGACACTGCCAGACCCGCTCAGATTTTCTGCTGGTTCCGGATTCCAGTCTCCGCAGTGATTTGCTTTTACCCGGCGATACCCGGCCCGGCCCGGGTGCGGTCTGCTCTCACCGTGGCCGCACGTGTTCCTCCATCACCCCCCCCCGGCCACACTCCCCTCTCCTCACCCCCTCACCTCCTAAAAATCACATCCTTCTTTCTGCCCAGTCCACCCTCCAATAAATCAAAAGAAAATCACAACACGGCCTCGCTTGTTCTTCCCTCCATTACACCCCGTTGGCCCGCTAGCTTCATTTAACGGTCGGAAAAAAACCCAGCGGCGGGGGGAATTAACGTGAGGGAAGATGTCGGTGGCGGGTGTTCACCTCTATCTCGATGCGCCCCGCGTTCCTGCGGTTGATGGCGATGTCCATGAACACGCGCGGGTTCCTGTTCGCCATGACGCCTGCACAAGATGGCACTGGGCTCCGAGATGGCGCGAGACCGACTGCTAACGGTCAACAAGTGAGGGCAAGGGCGGGGGGTGGGAACCCCGCTCACGTTTAACGGTCCGTCGCCGCGTCCCCGCCCCTCTTCCATTGGCGGAGGCGGCGGCGGCGGCGCCATTCCCCATTGGTGCCAGGACGGAACGGGGCGTGCCCACGGCCTCCCATTGGCTACCGGCCGCTGCGTGGGCGGGGAAAGAGGAACCGTTAGCTGTCTATTACCGAGAGCGTGTGGTTGATGAAGAAGGGGCTGCGACATGTTTTACACAAAGAGGCGACGAGGTGGGTAGAGGCAAGGTCTCCTAAAAATCACATCCTTCCTTCTGCCCAGTCCACCCCCCCCCCACAATAAATCAAAATAAAATCACAACACGGCCTCGCTTCGGGTGGGAGAATTTTAAATTTAAGTTTGTTTTTTAAAAGGTGAGGGTAGAAAGATTTAAGAAAGACATTAGGGGGTAATTATTTTTTTTTACAGAGTGGTTTATATGTTGTATGAACATCTGGAGGAAATGGTGGATGCACGTACAGTTACAATGTTTGAAAATATTTAGAAAAGTATGTGAATAAGAAATGTTTAGTGGGATTTAGGCCAAGTGCAGGTAGATGGGACTAGGTTAGTTCGGGACAGCATAGTCTGGTTGGACCAAAGGGTCTGTTTATGTGGTGTATGACTCTGATTGTGATATTTGAACCCAGGAGCTATAAACAGGTGAAGAAAAATACCTACACAGAGTATTCAAGAAGAATGGGTACCCAAAAAAAAGTCTACTGATTTCTCAACAACAAACACAAACAAGCAGACACATCAAGCCCAGTAATTCTAGCCACGTTACCATACATCAAATACATCTCTGAAATGACTTCTATCCCGATCCCTTGGCATCAATGGTAGCGCACGAACACACTTAAGCAGTGGCTAATTAACCTAAAGGACCCTATACAAACAACCAGCAAAATGAATGTCATTTACAAAATACGTGCAACGCTATATTGGACAAACAGGCAGAAAACTAATCACCAGGATAGATGAAGACCAACTAGCTATCAAATGACACGACCCTCTATCACCAGTATCCTGACATACAGCTGAAGAAGGGCACCACTTTAAATGGGACAACATATCTATCTTGAGACAAGCTAAACTGAGACATGACAGGAATTCTTGGCATTCTAACTAGAACTCCATCAATAAACACATTGATATGGACCCCACCACCATCCTCTGAGAAAAAGAACTGGAAATGATATCACCCGACATAAGAAACTAAAACACAAATAGAAACCCGGACATAACACCAGTGTTTCACTGGGGGCTCACTGATGATGTTTCCTAGTATGGTGATGAAATGTGTAGAATCAAACCTTCCAGCTTAGTGAGTAAACTTACAACTGGACTCTATGATTTTGGATGGGCTGATTGGCATTTTGTTGCATTGTAATCTTTGTGAGAACTAAAAGATACTGAATCTTTGTTTGAACCTGTCCTTGAAGTCAGGGGAAGACTTTCTTCCATTTTGGGGTTGCGTACTCTGAATTCGCTCTCATCCATGCTGTCTGTTGTAGCTGGTGTATGTGATGTTTGAGGAGGCTGGGGAAAAACAGAAGTTACTGGACAAACTCAGACCATCTGGCAGTAGTTATGGAGTGAAAGTTAACACTTCAAGACTAGTGACCCTTAGAACTGGGAGAATGGATAATCATAAAATACGAGTGGACTTAAGCCATTCAGCCTAATCTCCTCCATTATTTTGTCATGGCTGATCTATTTCTCAATCCTATTTTCTTGCCTTCTCTCTATAAATCTGGATGAAATAACTCCATATAATGTCCTGTCACCAAGTCAACCTTTATTTACATATGGAACTTTATTGCTGGAACAGCACAGCAGGTCAGGCAGCATCCAGGGAACAGGAGATTCGACGTTTCGGGCACAGGCCCTTCTTCAGGCCTGTGCCCGAAACGTCGAATCTCCTGTTCCCTGGATGCTGCCTGACCTGCTGTGCTGTTCCAGCAATAAAGTTTCAACTTTGATCTCCAGCATCTGCAGACCTCACTTTCTCCTTTATTTACATATGCATAGCACTTGACAATGGGTTGGTTTCCACACAGCCAGCTTTCAGTGACCAGAACCTTTAACACTCGTGCATAACACTGATGTTTCATATAGGGCTCCCAGATTGGGCCAGGTCAACAGGCTCAATCAGGCAATTCATATTCTGTGATGTCCGACCTGTCTGACCACAATACAATGATTACATCCATCCACCTTAAGTCCACTCTGGAGATGTAGGGCTGTTGTTTTTGTTGGGACATCGCCTGGGGTGTTTGGCACCAGGTCTGGTTCCTCTGACTCAGCCTTTGATATGGATGTAATGTACTAGATTGTAGCCTGCCTCTTCTGCATGGAGCGTCTCTGAAGAAATTCATCTTTTAGTTGGTAAAGGTGTCAAAGGCTGTGACATCCACTGTATTTATCTTGAACATCCAGTGCTTCTTAACGCTAGATGGAGTGGGAGAACCCACTGCTTCTGACAGCCTTTCCAGCTCTCCTGAGGGACTGGATGTGTTTTGCTGCCGTCCTGTTTGCAGCTTTCACGTCGTTAATGTGCTTGTTCAGCACGTCACAAACTTTGTACGTCATAAGACCTGACCATGTAAACCATGCCTCTTATCTGCGCAGCTGACCTGCTGTGCTTTTCCAGCACCACACTTTAGACTCTTACCCATGCAGGGCCATTTCTCTGGTTTTGGCACAAAACCTTATCCCCTGAAGTAAACCCCTTCTCCCTCACCTAGAGAAGTCTTGTGTCTGGTATTGATGTTCCTGATGCCATTTCAACTATTAAGCAAAAATGGCCTTTAGTAGAGTGATATGCTCTTCTCGTCGCTTGTGGGATTTTAGGGAGAGTTTGTGTTACTGAGGATTATATTTGCAATAAATGCCATTGGTTGCAAATCCTATCAGATCAGAGAGACAGTTAGAGGCAATGAGGAATTTACAAGAGCAAGGGGATGTGATGGATGGCAGTTGTAGGTAGGGAGAAAAATTGCAGATACAGTCACAGAGATGGGTTAACTCCAGGGAAGTTAAGACAGGTAGACAGATAGTGTAGGAGTCTTCTGTGGCTATCCCCATTTCAGATGCTGTTTTGGAAAATTTAGGGGGTGATGGATTCTCAGGGGAATGTAGCACAAACAGCCAAGTTTCTGGTATTGAGACTGGCTCTAATGCAATGAGGGGTACATCAGGTTCCATGAGATCAATTGTGTTCGGGCACTCTAGTCCGAGGTACAGACAGACATTTCTGTGGCTAGCAGCGAAACATCAGAATGGTATGTTGCCTCCCTGGTGCCAGGATCAAGGATGTCTCAGAAATGGTGCGGAATGTTTTGAAAGGGGAGAGGAACCAGCAGGCGGTCATTGTACACATTAGAACTAACGCCATAGGAAAGGAAAAGGATGAAATTCTGAAGGGAGAATATAGAGAGTTAGGCAGGAATTTAAAAAGGAGATCACCGAGAGTAGTAATATCTGGATTACTCCCAGTGCAACAAACTAGTGAGAGTAGGAATAGGAGGATAGAGCAGATGAATGCATGGCTGAGAAGCTGGTGTATGGGAGAAGGATTCACATTTTTTTGATCATTGGAATCTCTTCTGGGGTAGAAGTGACCTGTACAAGAAGGACGGAGTGCACTTGAATTGGAAGAGTCTAATATACTGGCAGGATGATTTGCTAGAGCTGATCAGGAGGATTCAAACTATTATGGGTGGGCTGGGGTAGGGGTGTTGGACCCAGCGAGATAGTGACGAAACAGATCAATCGATGAGTTGATGTTCAACTCATCGACCGCCAGTTCCGATATGCCACTGCAAGGAACCGTAATGACCTTCCCAGGAGACAGACACATGCTGCAACTGACAGGGTACCCTTTTGTCCAGTACTTCCCAGGAGCAGAAAATCTACGCCATGTTCTTCACAGCCTGCAACACATTATCAATGAGGATGAGTATCTCGCCAAGACCTTCCCCACACGTCCACTGCTCGCTTTTAAACAATCACCAAACCTCAAACAGATCATTGTTCATAGCAAACTGCGTGGTTTTCAGGACAACTCCACACAACCCTGTTGTGGTAGGCACTGCAAGACGTATCAGAGTGTGGACATGGATACCACCATTACGCGTGGGGACCATGTACGTGGCAGGTACTCATGCAACTCAGCCAACTTTGTCTATCTCATATGCTGCAGGCAAGGATGTCCTGAGGCAAGGTACATTGGTGAAACTGAGCAGAGGTCATGGCAACGGATGAATGGGCACCGCACAACAAACAACAGACAGGAGTGTTCCCTCCCAGTTGGAGAACAATTCAGCAGTCCAGGACATTCGACCTCGGCCCTTCGGGTGACCATACTCCAAGGTGGACTTCTGGACAGGCAGAAGCGAAAAGTGGCCGAGCAGAGGCTGATGGCTAAGTTCGGTACCCATAGTGGGGGCCTCAACCGGGACCTTGGGTTCATGTCACATTACAGGTGATCACCATTGCACTACACACACACACACACAAAACCTTTCACAGACTTAGACCCCTTTACACTCACACACACATATACAGTCTCTCACAGTTACACAACCTCCCACCCCATACACACAGACACTCCTACAGATACACACATACATGTGCACCCTCTCACAGACTTAGACTCCTTTACACTCACACACATTCTCTCTCTCTCACACACTCACAACCCCCCACCTCAGACACACACGCACAAAAACCCATAGACACATATACATTTGTGGGGTGAATTTGTACTTGCAGAGTTACATTGTACTTTGCTCAAAAACTGAATGAATCCATGTAAGACTCTGTTAACTCATTTTTAAAATTAGAATCAGTCTAAACATTATGGCACAGACAACAGCACTCAGGGGGCGAACACCTTCAACACATTATCTGGGCTGACACCAATTGTTAAAGTTAACCTGAGAATGTAACTTTTAAAAAAATGTTTTGTGCTTTACATATGAAAGAAGTGAAACTAACATGGTCATTCTAACAGATGAGAGACTTAACAAACAATCAAGGTATTTTTCAATGTATAATTTCAGTTACATGACACTGTAAACTTTTGCTATAAATTCTGTGTCTTATAATTGTGTACTCCACAACCACCTGATGAAGGAGCAGGGCTCCGAAAGCTAGTGCTTCCAATTAAACCTGTTGGACTATAACCTGGTGTTGTGTGATTTTTAACATTGTACACCCCAGTGTAACACCAGCATCTCCAAATCAATCTGAGACTGGTACAGTTGAGAAAAGAAGCGAGTCAAACAGTCAAGGCAGACAGGAACAAAGCAGAGTACAAGGTAGGACTGATGGGCAAAAGGGAAATCACGAGGGCAAAAAGTGGATGTGAGATAGCTTTGACAAATAGAGTGAAGGAGAATCCGAAGGGTTTTTACAAAAACATTAAGGACAAAAGGGTAACTGGGGAGAGAGTAGGGCCCCTCAAAGATCAGCAAAGTGGCCTTTGTGTGGAGCTGCAGGAGATGGGGAAGATACTAAATGGGTATTTTGCATCAGTGTTTACTGTGGAAAAGGACGTGGAGAATATAGAATGTAGGGAAATAGATGGTGACATCTTTTGAAAAATGTCCATATTACAGAGGGGGAAGTGCTGGATGTCTTGAAACACATTAAAGTGGATAAATCCCCAGGACCTCATCAGGTGTACCCTGGAACTCTGTGGGAAGCTAGGGAAGTGATTGCTGGGCCTCTTCCTGAGACATATGTATTGTCGATAGTCAAGGTGAGGTGCCAGAAGACTGGAGGTTGGGTAATGTGGTGACATTGTTTAAGAAAGGTGGTATGGATAAGCCAGGGAACTATAGACCAGTGAGCCTGATGTCGGTGGTGGGCAAGTTGTTGGAGGGAATCCTGTGAGACAGGTTGTACATGTATTTGGAAAGGCAAGGACTGGTTAGAGGCAGTCAACATGTTTCATGGGAGATCATGTCTCACAAACTTGATTGAGATTTTTGAAGAAGTAACAAAGATGGCAGAGAGGTGGACTTGATCTAATATATGGACTTCAGTAAGGCGTTTGACAAGGTTCCTCATGGGAGACTGGTTAGCAAGGTTAGATCTCCTGGAATACAAGGGGAACTAGCTATTTGGATCCAGAACTGGCTCAAAGGCAGAAGGCAGAGGGTGGTGGTGGAGGGTTGCTTTTCAGATTGGAGGCCTGTGACCAGTGGAGTGCCACAAGGATCAGTGCTGGGTCCACTACTCTTCATCATTTGTATAAATGATTTGGATGTGAGCACAGGAGGTATGGTTAGTAAGTTTGCAGTTGACACCAAAATTGGAGGAATAGTGGACAGTGAAGAAGGTTATCTCATTAGAACAGCACCTTAATCAGGTAGGCCAATGGGCTGAGAAGTGGCAGATGGAGTTTAATTTGAAAGCGAGGTGCTGCATTTTGGGAAAGGAAATCTTAGCAGGACATATACACTTAATGAGCTGAAAAATGTGTTGCTGGAAAAGCGTAGCAGGTCAAGAAGCATCCAAGGAGCAGGAGAATCGACGTTTCGGGCATAAGCCCTTCTTCAGGATTCCAGCAACACATTTTTCAGCTCTGATCTCCAGCATCTGCAGTCCTCACTTTCTCCTAGTAAACACTTAATGGTAACGTCCCAGAGAATGTTGCTGAACAAAGAAACCTTCATAGCTCCTTGAAAGTAGAGTCGCACGTAGATAGGAGTGAAGTAGGCGTTTGATATGCTTTCCTTTATTGGTCAGAGTATTGAGCACAGGAGTTGGGAGGTCATGTTGCTGCTGTACAGGACATTGGTTAGGCTGCATTTGGAATATTGCATGCAGTTCTGGTCTCTTTCTTATCTGAAGCATGTTGTGAAACTTGAAAGGGTTCAGAAAAGATTTGCAAGGATGTTGCCAGGGTTAGAGGATTTGAGCTATAGTGATAGTTTAAATAGTCTGGGGCTGTTTTCCCTGGACTTTAGGAGGTTGATGGGTAACCTCATTGAGGTT
Organism: Chiloscyllium plagiosum; assembly: GCF_004010195.1. NCBI lineage: Eukaryota > Metazoa > Chordata > Chondrichthyes > Orectolobiformes > Hemiscylliidae > Chiloscyllium > Chiloscyllium plagiosum. The sequence goes on along the minus strand of NC_057747.1, from coordinate 19,776,803 downwards.
TATAAAATCATGAGGGGCATGGATAGGATAAATAGTCAAAGTCTCTTCCCTGGCGGGGGTGAGTCCAGAACCTAGAGAGCAAAGGTTTAGGGTGAGAGGGGAAAGATATAAAAGAGACATAAGGGAAAACTTTTTCACGCAGAGGGTGGTATGTGTATGGTACGAGCTGCCAGAGGAAGTGGTGGAGGTGAGTACAATTGCAACATTTAAAAGGCATCTGGATGGATATATGAATAGGAAGCAGAAAGATATCAGCCAGGTGCTGGCAGGCGGGACTAATTTGGGTAGGGATATCTGGTCGGCATGGATGAGTTGGTTCGAAGGTTCTATTCCTATGACTCTAAATAATCTAGTTCCTTGCTAGTAAACGATGGTCCATTATCTCTGCCCAACATGTTCAGGAGCCCATGTAGAGCAAAAGATGCTTGCAGCTTTTCTATTGGTTTCCTGATTTTGATGAATGATCTCTACACAGGTCCAACCTCTTTGAGAGAACATCCACAAAGGCCAAGAACGGTGAGCCCATGACATGAGTCCAGGGTTTACCTGGCTATTCTCAGGAAGGTGTGGAAACTGCTGGTGGTAATCTTTGTCCTTATTGGCATTTTGGGCACTGCCCCACCAACATGGCTATGTCAGGCCACCAGGTGTAACATCCTGCCAATATCTTCATTTTGGAACCCCGTAGATGACCTGAGTTCAGCCAATATCTAGTGGCAATGTTTGCTCAGGGCAATCATTCTTGCTCCCCATAATCACCATTCCACCTACCTTCCCCCAGCCCACCACCACTCCCCTATTTATCCCTCAGCCCCCTTCCCCCTCCATATTCCCGATGAAGGGCTTAAGCCTGAAACATCGACTGTCCTGCCCCTTGGATGCTGCCTGATATGCTGTGCATTTTCCAGTGCCATACTTTGACTCTGACTCTCCAACATCTGCAGTCCTCACTTTCCCCAAAATAAAATGCAATCCTTGATGGTGATCTGTTGTCACTGGTTTCAGTTCTGTTTCTGATGGCCATTTTGTCAATCAAAACAAGCAGACAAAATGTATCCAGAAGCCTTAGCCACTCTCCCCTACATCAAAGACATCTCGGAAATGACTGCCAGACTACTCGAATCTCTTGGCAGCAAGGTAGCCCACAAACCCACCAACACACTAAAGCAGCAGCTAATAAACTTGAAAGACCCTATACAGATGACAAGCAAAACTCATGTCATTTACAAAATACCTTGCAAGATCAGTAACAAACATTATATAGGACAAACAGACAGAAAACCAGCCACCAGGATACATGAACATCAACTAGCCACAAAAATACTTGACCTACTCTCACTAGTATCTTTACCTCCAGATGAGAAAGGACACCACTTTGACTGGGATGACGCATCTATCCTAGGATAAGCCAAACAGAGACACGCACGAGAATTCCTAGAAGCACGGCATTCCAACCAGAACTCTATCAACAAACACATCAATTTGGACCCAATTTATCACCCTCTGAGAAAAAGAACAGGAAATGACATTGTCGCAGGAAATGACATCACCAGCTTAAGGAAACCTAAACACATCAACAGAAAGCAGGTCACTAATACCAGTGCTTCACTGGAGGCTCGCTGACGATGTTACCTAGTATGGGGATGAAACATCTGAAAACGATCCTTCCAGCTCAGGAAGCAAACTTACATCCAGAACTTCAACCTGAGCTACAAATCTTCTCAAAATTACCTGGTACAAACCCTTATGGATATTCGTTGTAGCATACTTCTGGGAATTCTCATCTGACTAGAATTGCAGATACACATGGCTCATGCCCAAATTCATGAAGGATTGTTCATAACCCCCCACAAAGGTGAACTGACCCATTAGGCTTCACAATCAGTTTGACTGCCCATTTGGCAGTCAAAGGATTTGAAGATTCCTTTGCTTTCCATCCTCCTGCCCCTAGTTTTGCATGTAAGGCAAATGACACTGGACGTGCCTTTCAGAATCGTGGAGCTGCTTACTTGTCAACATGCAAGGTGGTCTTGACACTTTTGGTGGCCCCTAGACCTTCCTAAAAAAAATCTTCAGGTATTTAATTAGGACTTCAGGCAGGTGGCCATTTTCTAATTGCAAAATGTTAAGCCAATCAAGGTGAATCTTTCTCAATCAATTTTGCCTCTTCAGTCTTGTTTTTCTTCAGTTTTTAACTACAAACAGTGGTAATTGAGCCAGTTGCTTCTCGTCCAAGACCAGAACCAACATTGTACCCTTAATCTGTAAAGGTTCCTTGGTACAGGTTCTCAGTCGAACCAAGGTCTTACGCAAACTTAAGGGTTGGAATCCAGAATGAATTTTGTTAAAGACTGGTTCTGCTATCACTGATACCAGTGTTGCTGTATCAACCTCCATTATCACTGGGTGGCCATTTAACAGATGTTTATATTTATTGGTTCTGATTTGGATGTTGGATACAACTTAACTATTCCAGGCCAAATTCAGATGGACTTTCCAGGATGTGCAGTCTGCTGGATATTGGCCTATGATTCTCCTACTCAGTTAAGGCCTGGTGGGACTGTTTTACTGATTTGAGTCTGCATGCTGACATCAACAACAATGGCTTGCTGACCTGGATCCTGAAGAAAATTTAACCATTTGGCTGAGGCTTGGTTTTGCTGTGGGCTAACCTAGAATCCCTCCGTTCAGGATGTGTCCTGAGTGAGACTATGCAATTGCCTTCATTCAAGTGGAGTTCCCTTAACTCATTTGGCCTGACAAGGATGCCACTTCTATCAGCATACTCTGTAACACATGCTCCACTTGCTACATTTTCTCATGACAAAGCCAATTGTAGTACCTGTTTGAAGTCCAGTTGGGCTTCAGCTAATAGGAGCTTTTGCATAGTTACATCATTAATCTCACGTACCAAACGGTGTCTCAGCATCTCATTAAGTATTAAACCAAAATCACATGCCTCTGCCAGTCATCTTAACCCTAATCAAAAATCCTGACACTGATTCTCCAGTTCTTGAACTGCCAAGCATCCGATAGCATCTTAGAATTAAAGGAGACTTGGGGTCATAATATGTGTCATTTAAATCTTTCAACTCTTGAAAGGTTTTAATACCAGGTGCCTCAGGAAACATTCAGCTCCTAATCTCAAAAGCTGTGGATCCACAAGCTGTCAGGAGAATTTCTCATTGCTTGTCATTTGCTCAGAAAAAACTAATGCTGCCTTTCCATGTACAGGGCCCAGTCTTCGACTGCAGGATCAAGCAAATCAAGCTTCCCAAATAATGGGATGATATCAGACATGCTTACCCCCAACTCAAAGACAACCGTTGTGAGTGAATTTCTTTAGGAGCATAGTGCTTTTTCCCCCAGAGGCTAGTATCCCATCACCAAGTCACCCTCACACACATAGGTGACTTCCTCGGAGCCAGCTCTCATCGAGAGCAGAACCTCAGGCACTCTTGTTTTTATCTGTTTACCAGGACTCTGTGGACCAGTTAACTGCCTCAATCAGAGAACTCCTATTCCATTAGGCGCTGACACCAGGTGTTCCTTGCAAGCTCCCTACAGCAGATCTAACTCCAACATTTTTATGACTATTCTACACTTTTAAACTTCTAAATGTGTAAAAATTACTAATTCTTTTTGTCAATATGATCTTGCCTAGTGCACGCCTTATGTGATGTAACCTGTATGCCTCACTCTGTTCAAGTTATTTTTTTCAGCCTATGATCTGGGTGTAATGCTCACTAAAAGCTTTTCACTGTACTTGTGACAATAAATCCATCATTCAAATTGAAGTCCACCGAGCTGACCCCATTCAAATCACTGCACTTGATCCACTTACCAATCAAAACCTATATCTATATCAAATATACTCAATGACTTCACCTCCACAGTCCTCTGTCGCAATGAGTTCTACAGATTAACCACTCTCTGGCTGAATAAATTTTTCTTCATTCAGTTCTAAAGGGTCATCCTTCACTTTGAGGCTGTGCCCTTGAATCCCATCCTCTCCTACGAGTGGAAGCAGCTGCACATTTACTCTATGCAGGCCTTTCAGTATTCTGTGAGTTTCAATGAGACCCTCCCAATCCACCTAAACTCCATTGAGTACAAACCTAGAGTCTTCAACCGCTCCTCTTATGACAAGCTCTTCATCTCCAGGATCATTCTTGTCAACCTCCTTTTGGATCCTCCCAACACCAGCCTGCCTTTCTTTAGATACAAGGCCTAAAGCTCCTCACAGTATTCTTAATGCGGTCTAACTAGACTCTTATACGGGGAAATTGACGTTTTGGGCAAAAGTCCTTCATCAGGAAGGGCTATTCCTGATGAAGGGCTTTTGCCCGAAACGTCAATTTTCTGCTCCTCAGATGCTGCCTGACCTGATGTGTTTTTCCAGCACCACTCTAATCTAGACTCTGATCTCCAGCATCTGCAGTCTTCACTTTCGCCCGGAACCTTACACGGCCTCAGCAATGCCAACATTGCATTTGCCTTCCTAAATGCCAGCTGAAACTGCATGTTAACCTTAAGAGAATCCTGAACTAGGATGCTCAAGTCCTTTTATGCTTCCGATTTCTGAAGCTTTTCCTAATTTAGAAAGCAGTCTACATCCCTTCTTCCCACCAAAGTGCATTACTTTGCACTTTCCCACATGGTATTTCATATGCCACTTGTTTGTGCACTTCCCTAGCAGATCCAAGTCCTTCTGCAGCCTCCCTGCTTCCTCAACACTATCTATCCCTCCACCTTTGTGCCATCTGCAAACTTTGCAAAAATGCCCTCAATTCTTCCTTCCAGATCAGTAATATATAATGTGAATAGTTGTGGTCCCAACACGGACCTTTCTGGAACTTCACTAGTCACTGGTGCCAACATGAAAAAAACTTCTTTATCTCAACTCCCTACCTTCTGCATGTTATTTAATCCTCTATCCATGCTAGTACCTTGCCCCTAGTACCATGAGCTCTTATTTAACAGTCTTGTGGCACCTTCTCAGAGACCTTCTGGAAATCCAAATAGATCAGCTCTAGTTCCATGCTGTACATCTCTGAGTCTATGACCACTGGCTGTCTTTTGTCTAACTTGCTTGCTACCTTCTCAATATTTTGATCCCAAGATGCTCCTTCTTGTTGTTTGCATTAACTTGCATCACCAACTAAAACATTGACTGCACGGAAGCTGTTTCGCCCAACCAGTTCATGCTGACCTTTGTCCTTCAGTTCAGCATCCTCCCATCTTATCGAACTCTTTCTTCAAAACTATTCTCCATAATTGATCTATCCAACTTCCTCTTGTCTGAATCTTGATTATTTCCTTCAAATGCTGACTGTTCGGCAGCAAGTTCCATGTTTTCCCCACTCAAGTTAACCACCTTGGAATGTTTCTTCCTTGTGGCATTGTTTAGCCTCTGTACTCTGAAATATCTGCTTAAATTTTTGGCACTGAATTTCTATTGATCTTTCTTTTAAATCTAATTTCACATTTCATTTTAGTGGGTTTTGCTTTCATTTCCTCAATTCCCTTGCTTAAATTTTTTGAAAGTAGTCTCAGACCCACTTTGCTGACTCTTGTGGTTTTATGGTGCTCTGACATAAGGACACACCCCACTGAGATCATTAATCTTCTTGCATTGTACAATAGCAGGTTTAGTATAATCTCCTCTCTTGTCACCTCTGGAATGTGCTATTCTATGAAATGATACCGAAACTATTCTATGAAATAGATTAATCGGCAAAAATGTGGCAGATTGAGTTCATCGTAAGCATGAGGTTATCCATTTTGGCCAGAGAAAGGATAGATCAGAACTTTCTAAATGGTACAAAGTTAATTACTTTGGATGTCCAAAGAGACCTGGGATTTCCTAAACACAGATCTTTAAAATTACAAGAACAGGTGCAGAGAATAACCAAGAAGTTTAATGGAATGTTAGTTTTCACATCTAGAAACTGCAGTATAAGGACACAGAAATTATGCTGCAGCTTTAAAAATCCCTGGTTCAACCCTACTTGGAATATTGTGAGCAGATCTGAGCACCACACCTTGGAAAGATGTATATTGGCCTTGGGAGCACAACATAAGTTTGCAAGAATAATACAGGGTTACTTGGACTTCAGGGGTTAAGTGATGAGAGATCACCTTTAGCCTGTTTTCTCTAGAATGTAGAAGGTTAAGGGGTGATCTGATCAAAGTCTTCAAGATATTAACAGGAAAAGATAATGGACATAAAGGTAAACTATTACCACTTGTTGAAGCATTCTAGAATTAAGTTACATAATATAAAAGTTATGATCAGACCATTCAGGAGAGAATATTAGGAAGCACTTCTATACATAAAGTGATTGAGGTTGTGAACTCTTGTCCACAATTGACAGTTGATGCTGGATCACTTGTTAATTTTAAGTCTGAGATAAATACATTGTTGTTAAGCAAAGGTACTATGGGATATGGATCAGAGTAAAATTAATTAGACCACAGATCAGCTGTGATCTCATTGAATGGTGGAATAGGGTTGAGCTGAATGAGTCAAGAGTGTGGTGCTGGAAAAGCACAGCAGGACAGACAGCATCTGAGGAGCAGGAGAATTGAGGTTTCGGGCAAAAGCCCTTCATCAGCTGAATGGTCTACTTCTGCTCCTACGCGTATCTCATATTTGTACTCTGTATCCCTTTTTGTTACAGTCTGCTTATCAATTCTGTTCCGACTGTGGGCCAAAAGTGAACACAAACTGTGTGACTGACAGGACAGAGTGAACACAGATTGCAGAGAAAATAAAACCAACTACAATGACTGCAGGAACAGAGAAACTGTGCTGCCTGTGGGTATAGAGAAAGAAGTTGTGAATGACTGGATTTCTGTCCAGAGAGGCAGTATGGACTTAATGGACTGTATGGCCTTCTTTTTATTGTTCCTGCAATGATTCTGACTCTTTGATTCTACAGTGCATTTATCTCAGAAAAATTAAGGTTCTGATTAAACTATGCTGTGAACAGTTCTGACATCCACACCTTCAGAAGTATATATTGGCTTCAAAGGTAGTGCAGAAAATAATTGAGAGGATGCTACTTGGAATCCAAGAATTAATTTTTTAAAAATATTCATTTATGGAATGTGCATAATGCTGCCAGGCCAGCATTTATCCACACATATATAATTGCCCTTCAGAAGGTGATGGTAAACTATCTTCTTGAATTACTGTAGTCCATTTTGTGTAGGTACAATGCTATTAAGAAGGGAATTTTAGGATTTTCACCCAGTGAAAGGCAAGGCATAGCGAATATATTTTCAAGACAGGATGGGGAGTGTTTTGGAGGGGAAGTTGCAGTTGAATTTCTTATGCCCTTGTCCTTTTCGCAGCTAGTGGCTGTTGATTTGGAATGTGCTGTCTAAGGATTCTTGCTGAATTTCTGCAGTTGCATCTTATAGATGGTATAAATTGCTGCTCCTAAGTATCCGTGCTTGAAGGAGTGAATGTTTTGTGGATTTGTATCAGTTGAGCAAGCTGCTTTGTCCTGGATGATTTTTCGAGTACTGTTGGAGCTGCACTCAACCAAGCAAGACTGCTTGTTTGGATCAAGCTACAGCTGTATATTTATTGAAGCTGTAAAGATCTCCTGCAGTTGGACAAAGACTGCTTGACCTGTCTGAAGAGTTTCAAATTGTGTTGAACTTGTGTAATCATTGGTAAACATCTCTACTTCTGACTTTATGATAGAGGGAAGGGCATTGATGAAGCAGCTGAAAATGGGTTAGCCTAGAACACTACCCTGAGCTCTGTTAGAAATATTGCCATGAAAAATACACGTGTTAACAATGACTGACAATTAGCTGCCAGGCTTTGTTTAAACTTTGAAGTAGGTAAGTTGAGAAATGTACTGGCAAACAACTGTCACTTGTTTTAAGTTTGTTTTGTTTTGCTTGATTTTAAGGTGAAACCAACTTGCTGCAAATAACAGGGTCTGTATATTCACAGGGTCTAGTTGCTGACACCAACATATTTGTGTGCATTGTTTGGGGGAATAAAGTCAGAGAGGGGGAAGAAATCGGATTGGGAATAATAGGGGATTTGTGGAGGAGGGGAATTGGGAACATCAGGAGCACCTGGGAAATGGAGGGGTGGAATGAACTGGCAGGGTGGAGAGAGTTTGGTTGGGGGGGGGAGAAAGAACTGGGGCAATGTGGGTGTGACAAGGAGAGGGTGGGTGATGGGCACAAGAGGGCCTGTGGGCTCCTAGATTCTCTTCACTTCTGACTTCAGGAATTCCCTACCAAACACCATTGTATGTCCAGCATCCCCCTCCCCACCACTGAAATCACGTGTGCTTCCCTGCGCATCTACAATAATACATTAGTGCAAGATGTCTCTCAATCTCAGTGCTTGAGACTGTGCATTGTCCATGAGTATGCATGTATGGTTGCCTGCAGTTGGTGTCGACAAACACTGCCTTGTTGATTCGAGCATACACAAGTGCACCTCACTGAACCAACTGATCATTCTAAATTGGTTGTCAGTGCCATTCTTTCCATGCTCAGCCTTCAACAAAATGTGCAGTTTTTCAGCCATAGTTTGAGGATGAGAATTTTAAAATGGAGACTTGCTAACCAAAATAGTTTAGCTTAATGAGCACAAAGCTGAAGAGTGAATGGGATTTAGAGTGTGGACACAAGTAGCATCTTAGGTGACCTTGGTTTACAAAGTGTATAACTTGAGAGACCAGCTACGATTATGTTCGATCAGTCAGGTCTTGATGTCGCAAAAGTATAGATGATAGTTTCACTAGCAGATTAGCTGAGGTGCTGGGGTCCATGATAGGTGAGCATAGACAGTCTTTATGATAAGTAATAGGAAACTTATCTTGAAATCAGATATAACATTGGTTTAGTGAAAGGTCAGTGGTTAGAGATCAGTTCTGTAGAGAACATCCAGGTTCAAATCCTGCCATGGCAGATACTGGAGTTTTAGTTTTTGAGTATAGAAGTTGGGGTGTCATGTTGAGTTTGAACTGGATGTTGGCAAGGCCTTGTACTGTGTATAGTTCTGGTTGCCTGCTACAGGGAAGAAATAATTAAATTGGAGAGGGTTCAGGATGTTGCTGGGACTGAAGGATTTGAGTTATAAAGATAGGCTGGGACTTTTTTCTCTGGAGCATCAGAGATTGAGGGATGACTTTCATAGAGGCTTATAAAATCAAGAGGGGCGTAGATAAGGTGAATAGCAAGGGTCTTTTCCATAGGGTGGTGAAGTTCAAAGCTCGGGTGGCATATTAAGGCGAGTGGGAACGATTCAAAAAGGATGCAGGGCAACATTTTTTTTTTACACAGGTTCAGAGGCAGTGGTGGATGTGGGTATAGTTACAATGTTTTAAAAGACACTTGGATACGTACGTGAATAGGAGAGATGTGGAGAGATATGGGCCAAACAAAGGCAAGTAGGACTGGTTTGGTTTGAGAACATGGTTAGTGTGAACGAGTCTATGCTGTATGATGCCATGACTCTAAATTTGGAATTAATAGTCTAATGATGACCTTAACACCATTGCAGATTGTTTGTTTGTTTTAAAATTTAAAAATCCATCATGTTCACGAATGTCCTTTAGAGAAGGAAAATCTCGTGCTTACCTGGTCTGGCCTCTATGTATGTGACTGCAAGCCCACCATAATGTGGTTGACTCTCTGTGGAATTAGGGATGGGCAATAAATGCTGGCTTGGCTAGCAATGCCTACATCCCATAAATGATTTTTTTTTAAAAAGCTTGCTGCTCTTTTTAATAAATTTGTTGGAAGATTTCTGAACTTACAATGAATGTGAGAGAAGCATTCTGGCACCTTAGTCATTGGAGGGTTGAGAGAGCTGATGGTGAAATAGAGCTGGATGTGTTAGTCTACATGTGGAAACATTTTTGTTTTTCATTTATCATAAAAATAACACTGTTATTGCCGCTGTTTCATAGTCCCATGTGGCAATTTGTGCCTGCAGCTTTGCAGATCTTTGCTTTCCAAATCTTGGCTTTATTAAAGAACAGCATATATAAGTAGTGAAGTTGAGAAACCTTCACAAAGCAGGTAACCCTCACCTTGATTATGATGTTTAATACTGGGCATCACACTATAGGGTGGTCATAAGGCTTGTAAAAATGAAGCCCTGATATTTGACTTCAGTTAGTGTGAAGAGACTGGTGAAGCTGCTGTTCTCAGAGCAGAGAAGGCTAAGAGAAGATTTGATAGCAGTTCAAAAATATGAATGTTTTTGATAAAGCAAGCAAGAAAAAGTTGCTTTGAGTAACAAAAGAATTGTTAATTAGAGGATATTGATTCAAGGTAATTGGCAAAAATAACTTTTTTAAGCTGAGTCCTTATTTGGAATGTGATGTTTGAAGGCATGGTGGAAGCAGATTATATAACTTTCAAAAGGGAATTCAATAAGCACCTAAAGCGATGTATTTAATAAAAAAACTTTTGAGAAAGAGCAGGGCCCATGGGATTAACTGGGTATCCACCAAAAAGCCAGCATGGACATAATGGGGTGAATAGGTCCCAGTTCATTTCGCAACAATACTGGGAGTGGATACGCAACATAGATTGTGGTTCCAGAATATGGCTCACCACCTTCACAAGGCCAATTCAGTATGGGCAAATGCGAGCCAGTAAGATTTTCATCTTCCATCGCTTGAAATATTAAGAAAAAAAGCAAGGCTGTTTGCTTCATAGTTAGACAGCATGGAAACAGACCCTTCAGTCTAATCAGTCCATGGTGATCATGTTCCCAAACTAAACTAGTCCCACCTGCCATATTCCTCCAAACATTTCTTATTCGTGAACTTATCCAAATATCTTTTAAAGTCATAAAATGTACCTGCATCCACTACTTTCTCTGGCAGTTCATTCTACAATCAAACCACTCTGCTATGTAAAACAAAAAAAAATTAAATTTTCTCCTCTCACCCTAAAAAAATGCTAGTTTTGAACCTGCCCCAACTTAGGGAAAAGACGCTGTCATTGATTTTATCCTTCCCCCTCATGATTTTATAAATCTCGATAAGGTCAATCTGTATGTGTGCATGAATAGGAAGGGTTTGGAGGGATATGGGCCCAGTGCTAGCAAATGGGTCTGGATAAATTTACGATATCTGGTTGGCTTGGATGAGTTGGATTGAAGAGTCAGTTTCCATGCTGTACATCTCTTATGTCTCCATGACACCCCTCAACCTCCTGCCCTCCAGAGGAAAAAGTCCCAGCCCTTCTGTCTATTTTTTGGATTTCAAACCCTTCATTCCTGGCAACAGTCTGGTAAATCTAGTTTAATAATGTCTTTTCTAAAACAGGGTGACCAGAACTGCACACAGTACTTCAAAAGAAGCCTCACCAATGTCCTGTACAACCTCAACATGACCTCCCAACTCTCATACTCAATGGCCTGAGCAATGAAAGCAAACATGCTAAATGCCTTCCTAGCCACCCTGTCTACCTATAACACAGTCAGAAGTCACAAGGTTATAATCTTACCGGTTTATTTAATCTCAAAAGCTTTTGGAATGCTGCTCCTTCATCAGTTGAAGAGGAGGGAAGCACGTGCACTTCCTGATGAAGGCGCAGCGCTTTGAAAGCTTTTGATTTTAAATAAACCTGTTGGACAATAATCTGGTGCCGTGTGACTTCTGATTTTGTCCACCCCAGTTCAATACTAGTGTCTCCACATCATTCCTGTGACACAAATTGCAAAGAATTATGCATTTGAGCCCTTCGGACTCTCTGTTCTACAACACGATCCAGTGCCCTGCTATTAATTGAAGAAGTCCTATACTTGTTTGTATTAGCAAAATGCATTATCTCATTTATCCAAATTAAACTCTATCTGCCACTCCTCAACCCATTAACCCAATTGGACAATATAGAGTGATAGAGATGTACAGCATGGAAACAGACCCTTTGGTCCAACTTGTCCATGCCGACCAGATATCCCAACCCAATCTAGTCTCACCTGCCAGCACCCGCCCCATATCCCTCCAAACCCTTCCTATTCATATACCCATTCATAAGTCTTTTGAATGTTGCAATTGTACTAGCCTCCACCACTTCCTCAGACAGCCCATTCCACACGCACGCCAACCTCTGCAATAAAAAGTGGCCCCTTAAATCTCTTTTATATCTTTCCCCTCTCCCCCTAAACCTATGCCCTCTAGTTCTGCACTCCCCTACCCATGGAAAAGACCTTGTCTATTTACCCTATCCATACTCCTCATGATTTTATAAACCTCTATAAGGACACCCCTTAGCCTGCGATGCTCCAGGGAAAACAACCCTAGCCGATTTAATATCTCTGTCTAGCTCAAATCCTCCAACCCTAGTAACATCCTTGTAAATCTTTTCTGAACCGTATCAAATTTCACAACATTCTTCTGATAGGAAGGAGACCAGAATTGAATGCAATATTCCAAAAGTGGCCAAACCAATTTTCTGTACAGCCGCAACATGGCCTCCCAACTCCTGTACTCAGTACTCTGACCAATAAAGGAAAGCATACCAAACGCCTTCTTCATCATCCTACCTGTGGCTCTACTTTCAAGGAGCTATGAACCTGCACTCCACGGTCTCTTTGTTTAACAATACTCCCGAGGACCTTAGCATTAAGTGTATAAGTCCTGCTAAGATTTGCTTTCCTATAATGCAGCACCACACATTTATCAAAATTAAACTCCATCTGCCACACCTCAGCCCATTGGCTTATCTGATCAAGATCCCGTTGTAATCTGAGGTAACCTTCTTCTCTGTCCACTACACCTCCAATTTTGGTGTTATCTGCAAACTTACTAACTTACCTGTTATGCTCACATCCAAATCATTAATGGAAAAGACGAGAAGTAGTGGACCCAGCACCGATCCTTGTGGCACTTCACTGATAACAGGCCTCCAATCCGAAAAGCAACCTTCCACAACCACCCTCTGTCTTCTACCTTTGAGCCAGTTCTGTATTCAAGTAGCTAGTTCTCCCTGTATTCCATGAGATGTAACCAGTCTCCCATGGGGAACCTTGTCGAACGTCTTACTGACATCCATGTAGATCACGTTCACCGCTCTGCCCTCATCAATCCTCTTTGTTACTTCTTCAAAAAACTCAATCAAATTTGTGAGACATAGTTTCCCACGCACTAAGCCATGTTGACTATCCCTAATCAGTCCTTGCCTTTCCAAGTACATATACATCCTGTCCCTGAGGATTCCCTCCAACAATTTGCCCACCACCAACGTCAGGCTCACTGGTGTATATTTCCCTGGCTTGTCCTTACCATCTTTCTTAAACAGTGGCACCACGTTAGCCAGCCTCCAGTCTTCCGGCACCTTACCTGTGACTATCAATGATACATATATCTCAGAAAGAGGCCCAACAATCACTTCCCTAGCTTCCCACAGAGTTCCAGGGTAAACCCGATCACTTTTATGCGTTTCAAGACATCCAGCACTTGATCCTCTGTAATATGGACATTTTTCAAGATGTCACCATCTATTTCAGTACACTCTATATCTTCCATGTCCTTTTCCACAGTAAACACTGATGCAAAATACTTGTTTAGTATTCCCCCATCTCCTGCAGCTCCATGCAAAGATCACCTTGCTGATCTTTGAGGGCCCTATTCTCTCCCTAGTTACCATTTAGTCCTTCATGTATTTGTAAAAAGCCTTTGTATTCTCCTTAATTCTATTTGCCAAAGCAATCTCACGTCCACTTTTTGCCCTCCTGATTTCCCTCTTAAGTATACTCCTACTCCCTTTAGACTCCTCTAAGCATTCACTCAACCAATACTGTCTATACCTGACATATGCTGCCTTCATTTTCTTAACCAAATCCTCAATTTCTTTAGTCATCCAGCATTCCCTATACCTACCAGCCTTTCCTTTCACCTTGACAGGAATATACTTTCTCTGGACTCTCGTTATCTCATTCTGAAGCTTTCCATTTTCCAGCCATCCATTTACCTGCGAACATCTGCCCCCAATCAGCTTTTGATAGTTCTTGCCTAATACCATCAAAATTGGCCTTTCTCCAAGTTAGAACTTCAACTTTTAGATCTGGTCTACCCTTTCCATCACTATTTTAAAACGAATAGAATTATGGTCGCGGGCCCCAAAGTGCTCTCCCACTGACACCTCAGTCACCTGCCATGCCTTATTTCCCAAGAGTAGGTCAAGTTTTGCACCTTCTCTCATAGATACATCCACATACTGAATCAGAAAATTTTCTTGTACACACTTAACAAATTCCTCTCCATCTAAACCCTTAAGATTACGGCAGTCCTTTATCAAAAACGCCACTCCCCTTCCTCTGTTGCCTCCATTTCTGTCCTTCCCGTAGCATTTGTATCCTGGAACATTAAGCTGCCAGTCCTGTCCATCCCTGAGCCATGTTTCTGTAATTGCTATGATATCCCAGTCCCATGTTCCTAACCATGCCCTGAGTTTATCTGCCTTCCCTGTTAGGCCTCTTGCATTGAAATAAATGCAGTTTAATTTATCAGTCCTGCCTTGTTCTCTGCTTTGTCCCTGCCTGCCCTGACTGTTTGGCTCGCTTCTTTTCTCAACTATACCAGTTTCAGATTGACCTCCTTCCTCACTATCTCCCTGGGTCCCCCCACCCCATCTTACTAGTTTAAATCCTCACGTGCAGCTCTAGCAAATCTCTCTGCCAGTGTATTATTCCACTTCCAATTTGGATGAAATCTGTCCTTCTCGTACAGGTCACTTCTACCCCAAAACAGATTCCAATCTCCAAAAATGTGAATCCTTCTCCCATACACCAGCTTCTCAGCAATGCATTTATCTCCTCTATCCTCCTATTCCTACCCTCACTAGCTTGCTGCACTGGGAGTAATCCAGATATTACTACTCTCGAGGACCTCCTTTTTTAAATTCCTGTCTAACTCTCTATATTCTCCCTTCAGTTTCTTAACCTTTTCCCTTCCTATGTCGTTGGTTCCAATGTGTACAATGATCTCCTGCTGGTCCCTCTCCCCCTTGAGAACATTCTGCACCCTCTCTGAGACATCCTTGATCCTGGCACCAGGAAAGTAACACACCATTCTGATTTTTTGCTGCTGGCCACAGAAACGTCTGTCTGTGCCTCAGACTAGAGAGTCCCCTAACACAATCGATCTCTTGGAACCCAACATACCCCTCATTGCATTAGAGCCAGTCTCGATACCAGAAACTTGGTAGTTCATGCTACATTCCCCTGAGAATCCATCACCCCCTAAATTTTCCAAAACAGCGTACTTGTTTGAAATGGGGATAGCCACAGAAGAATCTTGCACTACCTACATACCTCTCTTACCTTTCCTGGAGTTAACCCATCTCTGTGACTGTATCTGCGATTTTTCTCCCTTCCTATAACTGCCATCCATCACACCCCCTTGCTCTTGTAAATTCCTCATTGCCTCTAACTTGTTGCTCCAACCGTTCCATTCGATCTGATAGGAGTCGCAACCAACGGCATTTATTGCAGATATAATTCTCAGTAAAACGTAAACTATCCCTAAACTCCCACATCCGATTAGCAGAGATACTGTCCATGACATCACCAATTTTGATGTCATCTGCAAACGTATTAACCATGCCTCCTATACTCTCAACCAAATCATTTATGTAAATGACAAACAAAAGTAGACCCAGTACCAATCCCTATGGAATTCCGCTGGTCACAGCTCTCCAGTTCAAAAAACAACTCTCCACCATCACCCTCTGTCTCCTACCTTAAAGCCATTTTGTATCCAATTGGTAAGCTCACTCTGAATCCCATATGATCTAACTGTTCTAATTGGTCTACCATCTGGAACCTTGTCAAAGGCTTGACAGAAGTCCAAGTAAACTATCTATTCTGCCCTCCTCAATCTTTCTGGTTACTTAATTAAAAATAAACTCAATCAAGTTTGTGAGACACTACCTTCTTTGCACCAAACCACACCGACTATCCCTATTCAATCCTTGCCTCTCCAAATGTATGTAAACCTTATCTTTAAGAATCTCCTATAACAACTTACCCACCACAGATTTCAGACTCTCAGGTCTATAGTTTATTTGAAGTTAGCGGTAGAGCAGAGTCAGGGAAAAAGGGTTGCTAGGTTGGAATGAACAAAAGGAAAGCCTGAAGTGTTGAAATGATTTTATGATAAATAAAAAGATTCTATGAGTTTGATAGGGATGCTACTTGTGGAATGAAGAACAAAACATAGGAGATGTGAATGGATACAGTAAAACCAATGTCATCTTTTAATATTCTCAGTCAATGTCAACTCAACAACAACATATATTAATAAAATATCCCAAGGTATTGCACAGGACTATTATAAAACCTGAAGAAGGGCTTATGCCCGAAACGTCGATTCTCCTGTTCCCTGGATGCTGCCTGACCTGCTGCGCTTTTCCAGCAACACATTTTCAGCTCTGATCTCCAGCATCTGCAGACCTCACTTTCTCCTATTATAAAACCATGTATGGCTCCAAGCAACCTCAGGAGATATTGGGTAAGATGGCCAAAGTTGTAGGTTTTAAGCAGTATATTAAAGTGGAAGAAAACCAAGGTAGAGATGTGAATGCATGGAAGGTATTTCAGAACATCACACCTAGTGCACTGATATTCAAAAGTTTAAAATTGGGAATGAACAAGAGGGTAGAATTAGAGAAGCATAGATATTATGGGTGATATGAGGGTTATTGTGATTTGAGGCTGAAGGACATTAATAACATGGAGAGAAACAAGGTTATGGTGCGATTGACGATAATGATAAGAATTTTAAATTACTGACAAATCTCGACTTCGCAAACATATTGCGAGAAACACAATTGCAAAGGAAAAGTTAACGCACACTCACGATCTAGTGGGAGAGGTCTAAATGCTTCAACTTGTTCACCCACATTCAAAAGCAAGTTTTTTTTTCTTGGGTTTAGATAAACCAATCTCTTGGTCTCATTGTCTGTCTTGCTGTGATTTCTATCCTCTGCTACCCAACAGGAGCCATCACATCATAATGTTACATGGTCAGAGGTAAGGCTGCCAATGAAGACAGGAAGATAACAACAAGCCACCTCTGAGAGCCTCAAACTATGTTCAAGACAGAAGTACTGAGAAGATACAGAGAATGTGGAATGTTATCTGCTGCCAGGAATGTGAGTAACCTGACTGAAGGTCAACAGGAGGGGTCTTTGTGTTTAGTCCCACATTCAACTGCTGCTTTTGATGAGATGGGGATTCGAGTAAAACAAATGTTCCTATCTCACTTTATATTTCAAATGCTATTTTCAAGACTTAAATTTACTCAGTTTGCAGAGTTCCTGAAGTATAAGGGTTGAAGAGTTGGGTTATGCAATCTGTGCTTAATTCAGGCTGGATACAGTGGCTAAATGGCTCTTTGGTGGCTTGCTTTCTAGTAAGGCTTAAATTATAAATGTTAGTTGACATCAAACTCTATCAGTGTTCATTCTAATAATTTCCCTACCGTGATGTATGATAATGATTTGGAATGTATTTCTTGAAAGGCTGATGGAAGTTAATGCAATCTTCCAAATGGAATTGGTTAAATAATTGAAGGGAAGCATACAGACCACTGGGAAAAGAGGTGAAAGCAATAAATTGGATAGCACTGTAGGCTAAATGACTCCCTTCTATGTTGACATTCTGTATTTAGGGAATATGAATCCTTTTTTTAACACTTGTGGAATAACAGGTAGGATTTTTAAAAATTCTAATGTTTTTTCTGCTGCAATATTGTATTTTTAATATTAAATAAACTTGGAAAAATGTTAATAAATGAGCTATGTTGTTTTATGTTTGTACGAAAACCAGCAACTCATGGCATTTCTGTCAACTCTCGATGTTTGAGTTTGTCTAATGATTCGGTCTATATGAGGAATGTTATTGCCTTCTGATCATAATGTCAGGTTCAGTGAATTCTGATCATAATCACTGCCTATTATCTCAGGCTAGGAGTCAGGTTAGAGTTTGGATGAGCTAAAGCATATTATTGTTGGCAATCACTTGCTAACAAATATGATTGTCTACCAAGGAAATTCTGTCACTAGTCATGGATTCTGTGAGTCCTTATATGGCTGATGAACCTGATACTATAGCTGCATCTCAGTCCACCATTTGGCAGGTATTTCTGGGAGGTGGGATTGGTATTTCCTTTTGCCAATAGGTGTGCTTGAAGAATTGAGACTCTTCATGCAGGAGGTTCCTCCAAGTCAGTTTCTTCTGAATGAGGGCCTCCCATGATTGACATCTATGTTGTGATTGTTATGCACCAGACCAGACCCCCTCAAAATATTTCAAGAAGGTAAGCTAGACCCGAATGTTTTCTTATTTTAAAGGTAGATGTGAAGTGGGTGTTCCAGATGTGAAACAACTCATCAAATCACCTGACGTTAAGCAAACACAATTTATTAAATACTAGTTAAAATACAAACAAAAGAAAGAGGAATTTAGAATAGTTTAACTATTGGAAAACCTAAGAGTCGTAAAGGGTGGCACTGGAAAAGCCCACAAGTCAGGCAGCATCTGAGGAGCAGGAGACTCAACATTTCGGACATTAACCCTTTGAGCTTATGTTCGAAACATCAACTTTCCTACTCTACAGATGCTGCCTGACGTATGCTTTTCCAGCACCACCCTTTTCGACTCGGGCTCTCCAGCATCTGCAGTCCTGGTTATTGGAAAACTTAATCGAGTAATAGATAGAGTATCTTTTACTAATTAACTGTTCCAATATAGTAACAGCTCATAAACACCTTTTGGCAAGACACAGATTCTTACATGCCACTCAACATCAAGAGAGATCTCAGAGAAAGCCACAGTTAACAATTAATTACTGAAACTTGCAACCCTTCTGGGACACAAATAGCTTCCAACTGCTACAGCTAAAAATACTAGAAAGCCTGATCTGAGGGAACTGGACACTCCCCTTTCAGTGTAGCAATGGCTTAAAAAAACCTAAAGGCTCTTAATCTACTGACTTAAGCTGAATCCTATAGCTACTTCACCTCTGCCTTTACAACTTCTCTTCAAAAAAACCCAAGACAAAATAACCTTTTTTAAAGTGACAGCATTGTCACATATTTCTTAAGGGAAACCTTCAGTTAATCCTTGAAATGCTTCATTTGTCCCTATTTTGCTTACGTGCCTTCCTTGAGGTTGATGAAGGTGATGTGCTTTGGCAATCAGAATTCAAACATTCTAAACATGTGGCTGGCCCAGTGGAGTTGGTTTCGGATGGTGGTCTCAATGCTGCTGCTATTGGTTGCTTCAAAGACACTGATGTTAGTGTGCCTACCCTTCCAGGTGAGAATCTGTCTTGTGTTGATAGTACTTCTCAGGTTACTTTAGGTGGCGACTATTTGTAGTCCAAGTTTTGGAGCCATACGGAAAAGTGCACCTCCGCCCTTGAGCCCCGCCCCTCCAATCGCCACCAGGACAGAACCCCACTGGTCCTCACCTTCCACCCCACCAACCGCCAGATACATCGTATCATCCTCTGTCATTTCTGCAACCTCCAAACAGACCCCACCACCAGGGATATATTTCCCGACCCAACCCTATCAGCGTTCCGGAGAGATCACTCCCTCCGCGACTCCCTCGTCAGGTCCACACCCCCCACCAACCCAATCTCCACTCCTGGCACCTTTCCCCGCAACCGCAAGAAGTGCAAAACTTGTGCCCACACCTCCCCCCTCACCTCCCTCCAAGGCCCCATTGGATCCTTCCATATCCGTCACAAATTCACCTGCACCTCCACACACATCATTTACTGTATCCGCTGCACCCGATGTGGTCTCCTCTACTTTGGGGAGACAGGCCGCCTACTTGCGGAAC
>NC_057747.1:19747073-19756710 GCF_004010195.1 Chiloscyllium plagiosum | reverse complement strand
CACACCAGCCTCATTCCTGAAGAAGGGCTTATGCCCGAAACGTCGATTCTCCTGCTCCTCGGATGCTGCCTGGCTTGCTGCGCTTTTCCAGCAGCAACTTTTCAACTCTGATTGCCTGATTTGCAAGGCTCTTGGTGACAGCACAAATGGTCACAAAGACTCTGATCCTTAGCAATCTGAAAGTACGCTTGCAGATGGGATGGGATATTGAATCTCCGCATGATGTCAGTCTTAAATGAAAGGTGGTTCCCCATGCAGGGGAAATGTTCCACATTTGGGGGGATTTCTCCTTTGTACTTAATTGAAGGATGAGTGCAAATTGGACAGGGTGGATTGGGAAAAGTCTTGAAGCTGAGACCAATTCTTTTGACATTGTTTTGTGCAGATGTTAAGTAAGGCGTGAAGATTCTCTTCTGAGAGAGCAGTGATGACGTTATCTGTATACTGAAGTTCCCAAGCATGATTGGTGTCATTTTCTTCTGAGATTTCAACCGGTTGAGGTTGATAAGTTTTCCTGTCCATCCTCTAGACAATATCCACACCACTGGGAAGCTTGCTCTTGACAAGATGAAGGATAGTAGCAATGGAGAATTGGGGAGGGATGATGACATTTTCCTGCTTGACTCCTGTCTTAACCTTTAAGGATTGTGTCTCATTATCTTCAGTGAGGATTGTTACTGATATCTTGTCATGGAGAAGACTGAGGATGTTGATAAATTTCTCTGGATACCTGGCCTTAGCATTCCCTGATTGACTGAATCAAAAGCCTTGATCAGATAGATAGAGTCCATATAGAGTGGCTGGTTGTTGTTATTCCTGGCATTCTCTTGGAGTTGCCAATCATGCCTATAGTTCCACTGTTTGGTTAGAAGCCACACTGGCTTTCATTTCTGGGAGAAGGTATCTACCAGGATTCTGGCAATTATTTTCTTGGTGATGGAGAGAAGGGTTTGGCCCATTCTTTCAGTAAAAGTTAATATATAGCTAAGCTCTGCTCCGCTAAGTTTGAAAATCTCTTCTGGAATCCTGTGGCTTTTCCATTCTTCATTTGTTTATTGGTTGCTTCATCGTTTGTCACGCTAGGTTGGAGTCCAAGGTAACTTTTGATATGGAGTTGGGGGATTTTGTTATGATTGCATCCTGGTTTAGGGATTCTTTGAAGTGTTCCCTCCATCAGAGGCTGATGTTTTCTGTCGCTGAAAGTATTTTGTCCTTACTCTGCACTATTTTGAGTCGAATAATGTTGGGTCCGTATATTTCCTTGGCTTTGCAGAAACCCTGGGTATCGTGCTTGGTGGCAGAAGTTTCAATCCATTTTTGTTTAATGATTTCCCCAATTCTTCTTCGTAACTCATGACTTTTCTGCTTGAATCCTCCTCTGTGCCTTGCCATTGATGGGGTTTTGCCAGGCATGAGGAACTTTCCTATTCTGTCCATGATTTGGATGATGTAGTCATTCTCATTGAACTAGTCTTGCTGTTTCCTGGTCTTAAAGTTATAGTATCTTCCCACATAAATTGATGGCTCTTTCTAGATTTCTTTCACTCCATTAAAATGAACTATTTGAAGATTTTGGTGAAGATGTTGGAAGGTTGCTACTCTCCTTGGCTTTGAAGTCACTAGCATTGAGATTTTTTTTCTGAACCATTTCTTTGTCTTCAACTGCACCTGGTGACATTTGATGAATATAGAGGAGCAGATGTGCTAGTGGTCTGTCCAGCAGTTAACTGTCCTGCTCATTGCTTTGGTAATGAGGACATTCTTTTGTTCTCTGGATTGATTGATGACATAGTCAATCATGTGACAGTGCTTTGATTATGGATGCATCCAAGAAGCCCTGAGCTTGTCGTTTTGGCAGAACAGTGCATTGGTGATGACCAGCTGGTGTTCCGCAGACTTGGTGAGCAGGAGGTTCCTGTTGGGAGTTGAAATTGCAAACTCCTCCCTTTTCATTGGTTCCTTTCCACAGTTGGGAGTCCTTCCTAATCCTGGCCATTGAAATCCTCAAGGAGGATCATTTCATTTTCCTTAGGCATGTTAATGAGTAGGATGAAGTAGAAGCCTTCTTTGGTCTTATCTATGCCATCAAATGGGGCATAGCAGTCATGACTACTGCCTTCTGATTCTTGATATGTTGCAGATGGAGAGTCATGAGTTGATTGTTGATGTCAACGAGGAGTTCCAAGGGTGATTATGAGTGTATTCTTCATGGTGAATCCATGCGTCCTGAGCATATCCTCAGTGTTATGCCTCATGAAGAAGGTGTAAGCACCACCATCATCCATCCCTCAGCTGCCCTTCAGTAATCTCCTGCAGGGAAACAATATTGTTTAAGTGCCTGAGTGCACAGGCAACTAAAACAGTTCTTTGCACCCGATTGCTTTGCTGGTTATCCATGAGTATACATACAATCCAAATTCTGAGACTGAGTTTGACTTTGCTTTTTAGACCATAGATGAATGAGCTCATTGGTTGTGGTTTTCCAGCCAGGTTGAAGATGGAATTTTATTTAGGGAACTTTTTCTAGACCCTTTTCCATGTGGAGTGAGCAGTGTGGATCCTGAAGAGAGTGTCGCAGTCATGAAGAAAGCTTTCAATGCTCTCCCATTCTAATTCCAAGAGTGAAATGACTGAGTCAAAATCTGCTGCCTTTCTGCTGTTCCAAAGCTGGGACTCATCCCTGTCGCTGTTGCATCTGGCTGCAGGGTCTGTATGTGTATATATATATAAATATATGTGTGTGTGTGTGTGTGTGTGTCGCTTTGCAGGAACATCTTTTAACATGGGAATCCTATTGCATAGCAGCATGATCCTTGGCAGATGGTGGATTCAGTTCTAGTGGCAAGGAAACCTCAATGACTGGAATCTCCCCACTGCTGCAGCCTTCATCTGCCATCACAACCATAGATATCATACCAATCTGGATGTAAGTTTGCTCACTGAGCTGGAAGGTTCATTTTCAAACGTTTCGTCACCATACAAGGTAATATTATCAGTCAGCCTCCGATGAAGCACTGATGTTAGTGACCTGCTTTCTATATATGTATTTAGATTTCCTAGGTTGGTAATGTCATTTCCTGTGTGATGTCATTTGCTGTGGTGACGTGATTTCCTGTTCTTTTTCTCAGAGGATGATAAATGGAGTCCAAGTCGATCTGTTGTTGATAGAGTCGTGGTTGGAACGTCATGCTTCTAGGAACTCTTGTGCATGTCACTGTCCTAGGATGGATGTGTTGTCCCAGTCGAAATGGTGTCCTTCCTCATCTGTATGTAAGGATACTAGTGAGAGTGGGTCATGTCTTCTTGTGGCTAGTTAGCGTTCATGTATTCTGGTGGCTAGTTTTCTGCCTGTTTGTCCAATGTAGTGTTTGTTACAGTCCTTGCACGGTATTTTGTAAATGATGTTAGTTTTGCTCATTGTCTGTGTAGGGTCTTTCAAGTTCATGAGCTGCTGTTTTAGTGTGTTGGTGGGTTTGTGGGCTATCATGATGCCAAGAGGTCTGAGTAGTCTGGCAGTCATTTCTGAGACATCCTTGATGTAGGGGAGAGTGGTTGGGGTTTCTGGATGCGTTTTGTCAGCTTGTTTGGGTTTGTTGCTGAGAAATCGGCAGACTGTGTTCATTAGGTACCTGTTCTATTTGAACATGCTGTATAGGTGATTTTCCTCTGCTCTGTGCTGCAGTGTGTGTGTGGTTCGTTGAAATAATGTTCTAATGCAGCTTTGTTTGGATGTTGGGATGATTGCTTCTGTAGTGCAGTATTTGGTCCGTATGTTTTCCTTAGACTCTGGTTTGAAGTTCCCCATTGCATGTTTGCTCTGCTGTGACATCGAGGAATGGCAGTTTGTTGGTGTTTTCCTCCTCTTTAGTGAATTTTATGCCTGTAAGGATATTATTGATGATCTTGGAGGTTTTCTCTAATTTGTTTCATTTAGTGATGACAAATGTGTCGTGCCAAAAAACTTTACTCACTAATGCAGCAGACCATGACTGGACAGACACAGTAGAACGAGCTACAGACAACAGACAGTGACAAACACAGAAAATGAAAAACTAAACAAACTCACAAAAAGTAACAACATAGACAACATGGATAAAAACTTTATTTGACTGACCCTTAACAGACGCTGAAAAAGCTGTCTTAGTAAAAGGATGGGATTACAGCTTCCAGGATGCGGACAAGAAAGATTTCTTAGCAGCATTAGAAACAACACTGAATGACACCAAACTCACAGAAGAAACCCAGCAAGCCATTAGACTGACAGTCGCACTAACACTAAGCAGGAAAAAGTAAGGAAACACTCAAAACACAAGAAAGGAAAGCACTAGAAGGACTCAAAAAGAAGATAAAAACATTGTTATCCTGTCTGCAGACAAAGGATGCTTAACAGTTATTTTAAATCGAACAGACTACATTGAGAAAGAGAAGGCACTGCTTGTAGATAGCGACACTTACCAACTGGTGGCCATAGACCCGAGCCTTCAACTACAGAACCGAATCAGAGCCCTACTCAAAAAAACTTCAGAAATCTGGAGAATTAAATAAGACAGACTTCCAAAAATGAAACCAGACAGATCCAATACACCATGCCTCTACAGATTACCCAAAATTCACAAACCAGGAGCCCTCTTCAAACCCATAGTCTCTACCTGGAACACCAATGTACAGATTAGCCAAGCAGCTACACCAAGGACAAAAACATTTGCTAGAAGACTTATACCACTCCATCCACTCCACCCAAGAATTCCTGAATACCATCAAATACACTAAGATAGAAGACGATGAAATAATGGTCTCCTTTGACATAACAGCCCTGCTCACATCCATCAACATCAACTTGGCCAAGGAAACACTGACTACAATTAGAAGAACCAAAGACACATACACCAAACATCACCAACTTCATCAGCAAGGACAGAATCGTCAAGCTAATGGACCAATGCCTCACCACCCACTTAACTTAATAACAAAACCTACAGACAAACCAATGGAAAACTCATAGGATCGCCAATATCAGGGTTCTTAGCAGCGGTAGTAATGCAGAGACTCAAACAAACAGCTCTGCCGACTAGACAACCCAAACTTTGGGTCCGCTACATGGATGAAACCTTTGTCATCACTAAACGAAACAAATTTGAGGAAACCTCCAAGATCATCAATAATATCCTTACTGGTATAAAATTCACTAAAGAGGAGGAAAACAACAACAAACTGCCATTCCTAGATGTCACAGTAGAGCGAAAATCCAATGGGAACCTTCAAACCAGCATCTACAGGGAAACAATACACACGGACCAAATACTGCACTACAGAAGCAATCATCCCAACACCCACAAACAAAGCTGCATCAGAACATTATTTCAACGAGCCACACACTGCAGCACAGAGGAACTACGAAGAGCAGAGGAAAATCATCTATACAGCGTATTCAAATAGAACAGGTACCTAATGAACACAGTCTGCTGGTCTCTCAGCAACAAACCCAAACAAGCTGACAAAACGCATCCAGAAACCCTAGCCACTCTCCCCTACATCAAAGACATCTCAGAAATGACTGCCAGACTACTCAGACCTCTTGGCATCATGATAGCCCACAAGCCCACCAACACACTAAAACAGCAACTAATGAACTTGAAAGACCCTATACAGACAACAAGCAAAGCTAATGTCATTTACAAAATACTAGCAAGAACCGTAACAAACACTACATTGGACAAACAGGCAGAAAACTAGCCACCAGAATACATAATCGTCGACTAGCCACAAGAAGATATGACCCATTCTCACTAGTGTCCTTACCTATAGATGAGGAAGAACACCACTTAGACTGGGACGACATATCCATCCTAGGACAAGCCAAACAGAGACACGCACGAGAATTCTTATAAGCAGAACTCTATCAACAAACAGATCAACTTGGACCCCATTTGCCACCCACTGAGAAACAGAACAGTAAGTGATATCGCCACAGCAAATGACATCACCAACCCAAGGACACCTAAACACATCAACAGAAAGTGGGTCACTAACACCAGTGCTTCGCTGGAGGCTGACTGGTGATGTTACTCAGTATGGTGACAAAACGTCTGAAAACGAACCTTCCAGCTCAGTGAGCAAACTTACATGCAGAACCTCAACCTGAGCTACAAATTTTCTGAAAACTCACCAATATTTTGCACCTGAATTGCCAGTGAGGACTTGTTTTGGTTTATGCTCTATTTAGTTCCTCCCCTCTGACCTTAACATCATGGGTGGTCCTGCCAGGGGTTGAAAACTCCTAACAGCATTGACAGCACGGACCTTCACAAAAAGGTAGCAAACCTAAGGAAAGGGAGTTAAAGTATATATAGAGTGGAAAATGAGAAATTGGCTGGACAGAATTGGAATGATCCAATCCCGAGCTCATAAAGCCATAATCAATGATTTCATCAATATATGAGCTGAGCCTGGGGCAGAATCACAATGTTACAAATGAAAGAGGGAGATATAGTCAGTAGTTTATTTAATTGGATAAAATTTCAGCTCATCCAATAATAAATGTCAGAGAAGCAATGTCATAAATCAGATGGTATGGAGAGATGGTGTGTATTTTCAAGCTTGGAGACGTTTAGGGAGGAAATTTGTAGGTGGGGCCTAGACAACTGGAGGCAGAGTTGTGTGAGAGGCTAGAAGTAGAGGAGCATAGATTTCAGACAGCTGCAGGGCTGAAGATTTCATGTCAATGCCAGGGCAAGTATCCTCCTGCCAGTTCAACCCATTTAGATCTTTGATCATCCTACACCAGATTCTATTCTTCAATATTCTTCACACAGTATAACTATTAAGTTTTAAATGGTGCAAGCACCAAAAGCAGGGCCTGAATTGCTACATTGGCTATCAGACACATATCAGGACAGGAGTGGGTGACATATAAAATATTGGTGAGGGTGATAAGCAGCATAAGTGCTGAGTCACAGCTTATTAGTTCAATTTATTGAATCTGCAATATATGTGGCACTTAAGTCTAAATCTTCCCTTGAAACGATTGTCAAATGAATCGCAGGATGTCATAGTGCAGAGGCGGCCGTTCGGTACTTCATCTATGCCAGCTCTTCAAATTAGCATCATTATCTAGTGCCAATTTCCTATCTTTTTCCTTACGTCCTTGCACATTATTTCTATCCAAATAATGATGCAATGCCTCCTTGATGATATCAACTGAACCACCACAATTTTAAACAGTGCATGCCATACCCCAATTATTTATCATGTGATATCTTCTTCACATTATCACATTCGCCCCATTAAATCTATGCCCTCTTGATCTTTTTGAGTGGAATAGTTTCTTCCTATGCACCCTGCTCATAATTTTGAAAACATCTATAAGATCTCCTCTTAGTAGTCTTCTTGCTAAAGAGAACAGTCTCAACTTCTTCTACCTATCATCATACCTTAAGTTCCTCATTGGAACCAATCTAGTATCTACCAAGGTCTTTCTGCTCCTGCACCCCCTTCTTATATTATCTTACATTTTCATAGGGGGAAAATTGAATCACCTGCATGGTGCTCATCTGCCATGTTTCCACCACTCCACCAACTTATCTATGTCCTTTTGAAGTTCTACGTTGTACTTCTCAAAGTTCGTAATGGTTCCAAGTTTTGGTGCCTTGCCTAAATCTTGAAATTGTTCACTGCATACCAAGAACATAAGCTGCCAAAGGAAGTGGTGGAGGCTGGTACAATTACAACATTTAAAAGGCATCTGGATGTATACATGAATAGGAAGGGTTTAGAGGGATATGGGCCAAATGCTGGCAAATGGGACTAGATTAATTTAGGATATCTGGTCAGCATGGATGAGTTGAATCAAAGGGTCTGCTTCCATCCTGTACATCTCTATGACTCTATTAATATATTAAAGAAAAGCAAGGATTCTAAAACTGACCTCTGGGGAAACGCAACTTCAAACTTTACTCCCATAACATATCCATTGACTGGTACTAGGCGAAAGTGAGTACTACAGATGCTGGTAATTAGATTCAAGATTAGAGTGATGTTGGAAAAGCACAACAGGTCAGGTTGCATCTGAGGAGCAGGAAAATCGGCGTTCGGGCAAAAGCCCTTCATTAGGAATGAGACTGGGAGATTCGAGGGTGGAGAGATAAATGGGAGGGGGTGTGGGGCTGGGAAGAAGGTAGCTGAAAGTGCGATAGGTGGATGGAGGTGGGGGTAAAGGTGATCGGTCGGAGAGGATAGATTGGAAGGAAGATTAACAGATGGGACAGGTTATGAGGACAGTGCTGAGCTGGAAGGTTGGAACTGGGGTAAGGTGAGGAGGGAGGGGAAATGAGGAAACTGGTAAAATCCACATTAATGCCGTGGGGTTGAAGGGTCCCAAGGCGGAAGATGAGGCGTTCTTCCTCCAGCCGTCGGGTGGTAAGGGAGTGGTGATGGAGGAGGCCCAGGACCTGCTTGTCCTCGGCAGAGTGGGAGGGGGAGTTGAAATGTTGGGCCACAGGGTGGTGGGGTTGGTTGGTGCGGGTGTCCTGGAGATATTCTCTGAAGTGCTCTGCGAGTAGGTGTCCTGTCTCCCCAATGTAGAGGAGACTGCATCAGGAGCAACGGATACAGTAAATTTCATTTGAGGAAGTGCAAGTGAAACTTTGATGGATGTGTAAGGCTCCTTTGGGCCTTGGATGGAGGTGAGGGGGGAGGCGTGGACACAGGTTTTGCAATTCCTACAGTGGCAGGTGAAAGTGCTGGGAGGGGAGGGTGGGTTGTTAGTAGGCGTGGACCTGATGAGGTAGTTGCGGAGGGAACCGTCTTTACGGAAAGCTTATAGGGGTGGGGAAGGAAATATATCCCTGGTGATGGGGTCCATTTGTAGTTGGCGGAAATGGCGGAGGATGATGCAATGCATCCGAAGGTTGGTGGGTGGAAGGTGAGGACCGGGGGGGGGGGGTTCTGTCCTTGTTGCAGTTGGAGGAGTGGGGTTTGAGGTGGGGGACATGGATGAGATGCCCTGGAGGGCATCATCAAACAGGTGGGAAGGGAAATTGTGGTCTTTAAAGAAGGAGGCCATCTGGTGTGTTCTGTGGTGGAATTGGTCTTCCTGGGAGCAGATGTGGCGGAGGCAGAGGAATTGGGAATAAGGGATAGCATTTTTGCAGGAGGCAGGGTGGTAGGAGGTGTAATCCAGGTAGCTGTGGGAGTCAGTGGGTTTGTAGAAAATGTCAGTGTTGACTCGGTCACCGTTGATGGAAATGGAGAGGTCCAGGAAGGGGCGGAAGGTGTCAGAGATGGTCCAGGTGAATTTAAGGTCAAGGTGGAATAGACAATAGACAACAGGTGCAGGAGTAGGCCATTCTGCCCTTCAAGCCAGCACCACCATTCATTATGATCATGGCTGATCATCCTCAATCAGTATCCTGTTCCTGCCTTATCCTCATAACCCTTGATTCCACTATCCTTAAGAGCTCTATCCAACTCTTTCTTGAAAGTATCCAGAGACTTGGCCTCCACAGCCTTCTGGGGCAGAGCATTCCATACACCCATCACTCTCTGGGTGAAGAAATTTCTCCTCAACTCTGTTCTAAGTGGCCTACCACTTATTTTTATACTGTGTCCTCTGGTTTGGGACTCACCCATCAGCGGAAAC
>NC_057747.1:19735634-19744972 GCF_004010195.1 Chiloscyllium plagiosum | reverse complement strand
ATCAGCAAATTTGCTAATATTACTTTTAATACCTTCATCTATATCATTAATGTACATTGTAAAAAGCTGCAGTCCCAGCACTGATCTCTGTGGCACACCACTGGTCAGCGCCTGCCATTCCAAAAGGGAGCCATTTATCACTACTCTTTGTTTCCTGTCAGCCAACCAATTTTCAATTCATGTCAGTATTTTGCCACTAATACCATGTGCCCTAATTTTGCTCACTAACCTCCTATGTGGGACTTTATCAAATGCTTTCTGAAAGTCCAGGTATACTACATCCACTGGATCTCCCTTGTCCATCTTCAGAGTTACATCCTCAAAAAATTCCAGATTAGTCAAGCATGATTTCCCCTTCATAAATCCATGCTGACTCTGACCTATCCTGTTACTGCTATCCAGATTTGTCGTAATTTCGTCCTTTATAATTGACTCCAGCATTTTTCGCACCACTGAGGTCAGACTAACTGGTCTATAATCCTCTATTTTCTCTCTCCCTCCTTTCTTAAAAAGTGGGACAACATTAGCCACCCTTCAATCCGCATGAACTGATCCTGAATCTATAGAACATTGGAAAATGATTATCAATGCCTCCACAATTTCTAGAGCCACCTCCTTCAGCACCCTGGGATGCAGACCATCAGGTCCCGGAGACTTATCAGCCTTCAGACCTAACAGTCTCTCCAAAACCATTTCCTGCCAAAATAAATTCCCTTCAGTTCAGGTCCTTCAGCCACTTTTACATCTGGAAGATTGCTCGTGTCTTTCCCAGTGAAGACGGATCTAAAGTACCAATTCAACTCTTCTGTCATTTCTTTGTTCCCCGTAATAACTTCACCTGTTTCTGTCTTCAAGGGCCCAATTTTAGTCTTAACCAGTTTTTTACTTTTGACATACCTAAAAAAGCCTTTGCTATCCTCCTTTATATTTTTGGCCAGTTTACCTTCATACTTTATTTTTTCTTTGCGTATTTCCTTTTTAGTTATCCTCTGTTGTTCTTTAAAAGCTTCCCAGTCCTCCGATTTCCCACTCATCTTTGCTATGTTATACTTTTTCCCTTTTGTCTTTATATGGTCCTTAACTTCCCTCGTCAGCCACGGTCACCCCTGCCTTTTTGGAATGAACTGATCCTGCATCTTCTGCATTATACCCAGAAATGCCTGCCGTTGTTGTTCCACTGCCATCCCTGCTAGGGTATTGCACCATTGAACTTTGGCCAGCTCCTCCCTCATAGCTCCATAATTCCTCTTATTCAACTGAAATATTGTCACTTCCGATTCTACCCTCTCCCTTTCAAACTGCAGATTAAAGTTTATTGTATTATGGTCACTACCTCCTAATGGCTCCTTTACTTCAAGGTCCCTGATCAAATCCGGTTCATTGCACAACACCAGATCCAGACTTGCTTTCTCTCTGGTAGGGTCCAGTACCAGCTGTTCTAAGAATCCATCTCGGAGGCACTCCACAAAATCCCTTTCTTGGGGTCCAGTACCATCCTGATTCTCCCAGTCTACCTGTTGAAATTCCCCATAACAACTGTAGTAATATCTTTGCAACAGGCCAATTTCAGTTCCTTATTCAACTTACACACTACATCCAGGCTACTGTTTGGGGCCT
The DNA here is from genome assembly GCF_004010195.1 of Chiloscyllium plagiosum. NCBI lineage: Eukaryota > Metazoa > Chordata > Chondrichthyes > Orectolobiformes > Hemiscylliidae > Chiloscyllium > Chiloscyllium plagiosum. The sequence goes on along the minus strand of NC_057747.1, from coordinate 19,743,355 downwards.
GTAAATAACTCCCATTAGGTCTTTCTACCCTTAGAATTTCTCAGCTCTATCCATTCTGACTCTACATCCCCTAATTCTAGGTCCCCCCTGCGCAAGGGCCTGAATATCATTCCTTACCAACAGGGCCACCCCACCCCCTCTGCCAGTCAGTCTGTCCTTATGACAGCATGTATAGCTTTGAATATTTATTTCCCAGGCCCTGTCCACTTGAAGGCCATGTCTCAGTTATCCACACAACATCATAACTGCCAATTTCCAAATAAGCCTCAAGCTCATCCACCTTATTTCTAATGCTTCGTGCATTCATATGTAATATTTTTAAATCTGCTACTCCCCTCACCCTTCCTATCAATCCCTATTCCACTTGACCTCACAGCATGATCCTTTTTTGAGTTTTCTGCTCCATTGATTCCGTTGTCTTTCTTGACTTCTCTTGTTGTAACTTTCTCTTTAACTTCCTTCTTAAACTTCCAGTTTGTCCTCTCCTCCCCTGCTATTTAGTTTACACGCAGCTGTATTGCAGTGGCAAACCTACCTGCCAGAATTCTGGTCCCCCAACTATTAAGGTGCAACCCGTCCCTCTTGTATAATTTATCCTTACCGCTAAACATACCCCAGTGATCCAAGAATTTAAATCCTTGCTTCCTGCACCAGTTCCCCAGCCACACATTCAAGTTTATTATCTCCCTGTTCCTGTCCTCTCCAGCCTGAGGAACTGGAAGCAAATCGGAGCTAACTACCCTGCTTTTCAGCCTTCTTCCGAGTTCTCCGAAGTCCCACTGTAGAATGTCCTTCCTCTTCTTCCCAATGTCATTTGTGCCGACATGCACCACCACGTCTGGCTCTTCACCTTCGCCCTTGAGGATTTCCTGCACTCTGTCTGTGATGTCCTTAATCCTGGCACCAGGAAGGCAACACACCATCCTCAAATTCCGCCTGTTGCTGCAGAAACCCCTTTCAGTCCCTCTCACTATGGAGTCCCCTATTACCACGGCTCTGTGTGATGTCTGACTCCTCGGCTTTGCCTCCATGCCAATTTCTGATTGGCAGACCTGACCGCCTCTCGGACTGGCAGTGACATCTGTCTCTACGGTTTCCAAGAGATTCAACCTGTTCCTGACAGGCACTTCCCCCGGAGTCTCTTGCACTTGTCTCATCTCTGCCTTCCTCATCGTCGTCTCCCTTCTACACTGTTCTGGTATGCTCGGTGTAATAACCTCGCTGAAGGTCCTGTCCAGAAAGATCTCGTTCTCTCGGATGAGCCTGAGGTCATCAAGTTCTTTCTTCAATGCTGCAATATGCTCTGTCAGAAGCTGAACATGTACATGCTTTCCACAGTTATACGAGCCAGCTACACCAGAGTCCCTGACCTCCCACATCATGCACGCAAGTACACTGAATCAGCTTGGCAGTCATGTCTTCACTCTCTTCAACTGTGGGGTAATCACTTCTCTCAACTTCTTTGTCGAAGACTCCTGAGCCAAAGATTTGCTCTTTTCTCAACAGAAACTTCCCTCGACCCCCATGTTTTGTTGCAAGTCTGTAGACTTTTAATTTAGGTTAGAGGAGGCCCTACTGTGTAGGACCTGGGCCCTAGAACACATCTACTTAAATAACACTCACCCACCTTCCCAACAGCCTCTGCGCTCCGACTTCACTTCCATCCAGCTCCCGCCATTCTCTGCTGCAAAAAGACTGCTGGCTTCGAGGTAAGTACTTAAATAATACTCACCCACCTTCCCAACAGCCTCTGTGCTCCGACTGCACTTCCGCCTAGCTCCCGCCGCTCTCTGCTGCAAAAAGTGTTGGTGAAGTTGATGAACTGTTCCAATGCAGTCATTGACTGGCACTGTCTGTTTCCTATCACTCGGCGAACTTTGTATCCATGTTGCTGCTATCCTTTTTATTATATAGCCTATAATTTTCTTCAAGTCTCTTGCGCAGTACTGTATCAAACACCTACTTGAAGTCCACATACACATCAACAACATTATGCTCATCAAGTCTGTCTCTTCAAAAAAATTTTACATTTATAAAGGGAAAATTATGTTTTAGTAATGTCTCATGAAGCTCCACCACCACTGAAGTTAGACTGACTAGTCTGTGATTGCTGGGTTTATCTTACAAATTTTCTTGAAGGTGACTGTAATGTTTGCACTTCTCCAGTCTTCTGACATCTCACCTGAGTCCAGAGGAGGCAAAAATTACGGTCAATTTTGAACCCTTCTTGTGACAGAGGGTCTTCTTCTGTCACCATGGTCTGGGAAGCATTACCCGCTTTGGTAAAGACAGGTACAAAATATTAACACCAGCTTGTAAATCCCCTTTTGGTCTCTAATCAGCACTGAACTAAGTTTGTGGCATTTTAGTTGATGTTAATTGCAAATGAGAATTCACCGAAATCAGTTTGCTTTTATAACCACATAATACAAGTAGAAGCAGAAATGACTTGTTTTATTTAAATTCTACAATTCGATTTGTAAATAAAATTAAGCCAGCTGTCCACAATCAGCGATGATAATTTTCTTTGAGGTTTTACCATTGTCGCTGCCCAACGTCCCCATCTTCTTCACAACCTCGATTCCTTTAATCACGGAACCAAAGACAACATGTTTTCCATCTAACCTACAAGATTTAAGAACAGTGGTGAGCACTGAATCCCGCAGTGAAAAATTACAATGAGAGAATTTAACTCACCATGAACTTACCAAGGGGTTTTGTTAAGGCAGATAAAGAACTGGGAACCATTTGTACCTGGCCCAGCATTGGCCATTGAAAGAGTACCTGCAACAGTAAGAGGATGTGAGAAACAAAAGCTCACTCACTTTAATAATTTCAGTCCGAGACAAATATCTGAATCCGCCATTTATTTATACACCTATAGGTGGGTGCCCTGTCTCATTACCAGGTAAGGTAATGACAAAATGCACACCAAATCCAACAAACTCTCGAAATTTATACAGTTTGAATCCCCATATTTTTCCTTATTCCATTGTTTGTTCCCTGCTTCGCTTACGTCACTCATTTCCTTAAGACTTATCCCACAACTTCTGTTTATCCTGTTTTGTCCGTGACAAACTCTTATCTCTGACTCCCATAAGGGTGTTTGACGTCAGTCTATTATAGATTATTGATTAGGCATATCTTTTCTTCTATCAGCATCTATTTCCATCCAGAGGCCACTTTGACCTCTTTGATTAGGGTTTGTTCCTGTGTCCCCGTGTAAGGGGGAAACAGATGCTTTCCTGTTTGCCCATATATCCACCATTGTTCTGTATTCACGTCTCATGCTTTCTTTTTGCTGAATATGTATTTTCTCATTCCCATTCTGTATCAGAATTTATACTTGCAGAAATAACATTAATTCATTTATATCCCACAGAGGACAAGAAGTAAGCATTCCAGAAATGTGTTCACATTCCCTTCTTGTACAATTTGTAATTCAATTCAGGTCTGGATGTGGAGGACCAACTTGGAGGAAAGAAACTGTGTGGCAGTGATTTAGAGTGGGAGGAGAGGGGCCTGAGAGTCGTCTAGAGCTGGTAAGGGAAATAGGTTCACATGCATATTTTGAAAATGGATAATGGAAAATGGATAAACTTCCAATCAGGCAGCGAGAGTGCTGAGGCCCAGTGTAGTGGCTGTGCCCTCACACTGGAGAGGAAGCTGGCAGGGCATAATAGGCTGAGAGCTGGAACAATTAAACTCACATCAACATTCCCAAACCACAAAAAATATTGGTTTCTTCTGCAGGAGAAAATGTCCCAATTTGCTGTTTTTAGTACCTGTTTCATAAGGCACTGAGTGCCTGAAAGGCTCAACTGGCATTATAAAATAAACTCAGTCCATAAGGAAATAAAAATCTGCGCCTGCGAGGAACTGACTAGTTCAATGTTTGTTACCAAAACAGTCTGTGTTTTTGTAGCAGTAATTTGTACTTGCTCTTAAGTATAGCCTGAGGCCTTAGTATGGATTTTCACATAATCCAGATGTGGTGTAACTTGCCATTAGACAACACCGAATAAATCTTTATTGTTTTTCAAGATGGAGATGACATTCTGCTGAAGACCATATGAGCATCCTTCCCTGCATCCTATCAGTAACTCAGACCAATACCAGTCAGAGGAATTGGTGGTAATGAATCAGCCACTCCACCCAGTATCTCAGATAGTTCTGATGAACATGACCACAATGTATAACATGCTGACCGAGATGTGGATTTTGCCAGATATGCCAGTTAATACCACCTGCAGTTAATAGTTGTGCCTAGTTTACTGCTACAATTGCCACATTCTCCATTTACAATTTCAGCAGCACTACAGTGCAGATAGTGAGTGCAGCCAATGTGAAACTCAAAATATTGACCGTCAAAGCACTTGGCAAATTGTCCTTCTGCTGTATTAGAAACAGTGGGAACAGCAGAAGAATCTGAACAGGTCAATGGACTTGTTGGAAAACTCAGGCAAGAAATTAAAAAGAACGCTGCAGTTCAATCTCACTCTTTAAATGAAATGATTGTTATTGTCTTAACAGACAGATTTTACATGCAGTAGCAAAACTTCCTCCTCAAATTAAAGTATCGACCAGGAATATAATAATTCAATCTAAAATTAAGGTCAAATAAATAAACTATTGTTTACTGGTGTGTAAGCTTGGAATATAATCAATAAATTAAGATTAGCTTCTATTGCAAATCGAAATAATCATTTCAATAGCTATACTGTTCCGGATTCTACCACCAGAACGAAATGCAGATACTATGATCAATTATATCATCTCTAAAAGGAATACAAATCAAATTTATATACTCTGTGTACTCATAATTCATGAAGCCCTGTCAGCCTGCCTATGCATGTCTCTCTTCTGAATCAAACAGGTAGAGATTCTAGACCACTCGAAAGTCACGATGCAGGTTCATGTTACCAAGCTTTTTTTTCTACCAAGTAATGTTTTTCTGAACAATGTGTGCAGTGACCCAGAGCTATGGAATTTGCTATGCACTAAACAATAAACTTCCTTCGGAGAAATTTCAAAAATAATGCAGGCATGACTTTTAACTCAAATGGCCTACACAAATTAGTGTTTACAAATGAAGATTTCCCCTCTTCCACTTTATTGCGCTACACTCATGCTTCTCAAAATAATTCATTTTAGATTTAGACATGAACACCAAAAAGAAAATTCAGAATTAAGACCAGGTTTAACTCAAATCATTCTTGCATTCATTGGTCGGGGCACAGAGTACAAAAATTGGCAGGTCATACTGCAGCTGTATGGAACTTTAATTAGGTCACATTTTGAATGTTGTGAAAGTTCTGGCCACCACAATACGAGAGGGATGTGTAGGCTTTGGAGAGGGTACAGATATGGTTTACCAGGATTTTGCGTGGGTTGAAAGGTATTAGTTATTTGGAGAGATTGGATAAATTTGGTTTGTTTTCACTTGAACTTCAATGAGTGAGAGGTGACCTGCTAGAATTTTACAAATTTATGAGAGGCATGGATAGAATGGATCATCAAGAGTCTTTTTCCCAGGGTAGAAATATCAATAACTAGGGAACATAAGTTAAAGTAAAAGATAGTAAATTTAAATGAGATAGGAAGGAGAATAAAAGTATGGTACAAAAGCACAGAATCTCAGTCCGTAGAGGAATTGTAATTAAGCACATTGGCCATTCCTGGCGAAGCCAACTGATATTGCATTACTGAATTGCAAACCATTATCATGTTGATGAAACACATGTTTTACCAGACAACCTGCACTCTAATTGAATCAAAATGGATCCATTATTGAGCTGGTTATTTATTAACACAAACCAGAAGACAGTGGAAGGTATATTTGACACATTGGAAATCAACAAACTAATGCTTCTTTGAAAGTTAATATCCTTCTGGTACTTTTCAAACAAGTGCTCCAGAGCAAGGAAACTGATGAAGGTAGCACCACCACTCCATGCTGTAAGCTCCCATAGAGTGGAGAACAATGAGAAGTATGAAGTAAATAAGTGGGTTCTATTGCTGAACTATCAATCTAAAGTGAGAAGGTGCGGGAGAATATAGCTTTGATTCAAAAGGTCAACCGATCAGAGCTTCCCTTAAAGTGAAAGAAAAGGAATGTGAAGTAGGAAAGCCCAAAGTCAATCTTATCTGAAAAAAGGATGATGTGGTTTTTGGTTCAAGAAACAAATATGAACAGTACTGCATGCTGGAAAACAGTGTCTTAAAGTACATGATCTAAATGAAAGTGGTGCTGAATTTTATGCTTGTGACATAGGAATCAACTTAGCAAGTGGTATGTCACCAGTCAAGATCTGAACACTGAAATCACAAAACGAATAAAGAACAGAGATTAAATGAGATTAGGGAAGAAGAAATGGATCTTTTGAATGCATTAAAGCATTGATGGATATTACTGGACTTATTAGTGGAAGGCAATAAACAATTTGAGGCAAAAATACGTCTTTAATATTAAGCTCTTTCAGATGCTGGATAGGTAATTTCTCAGCATGAAACTTAACTCAAAAGCCACATTGATGGTGAAAGAAAAACCAGCAGAAATGAAAAAGTAAATTACGACCTTGATGGCGACAATAGTTGAAGAGATTGTACTGAGCTGCGAAACTTGTGAAGTCTGATTCTTTCGTGAACTGGTTTAAGGATGGCACAAATTAAAAAGAATTATGCATTTGAAATAACTCAGCAAGGAACTGTGAACAAATTTATAATTTTTCAAAAAAACAGAATTGGGACGCTGGAAATCAGAAACAAGTTTCTGCAGAAGCTGAGCAGGTCTGGTAACATTTGTGGAGAGAAGCAGTTTTGGATTCAGTGATCCTTTGAATTGCTGATGTCACAAAGCTGGTCCTATTTTTTGAAAGCTGTTCCTTTTCTCAAGGATACTGTGTCCTTGTTTTTTTTTACCAGATGGGTCATAAACGGCTGCTGGCTCTGAGGTGGCTAGTTGGTACAGAGATGCAAAATGATTTTGAGAGGCTTTTTATATGTAAACAGATGAGACTTCAGGCCAAAATGGTTATGTTTTAGAAGTGACCTGTATAATGAAAGGGGAGTGATCAGTTCTGAAAGCTGAGCAGTTCAGTCCAGAACTAGTTAGGTGTTCAGCAGTGAGTTGTGTGGAAACAGGCTGCTAGACTCTCTCTCCTTCTGCCCTTCTAACTTCAACCTGTTCAGCCTTTGTTTCATTTTACTGTGTTTAAGGGGGTTTGCTTATTGGAACTGTTGTGTATAAGCGGAACAGCATAATTAAGTCTAGTTTGGATGGACTGATTTTATGTCGGGGTTCTTTATTCTGTTCTTTATGTTTCTTGGTGTAATTTTGTAATAAATTTTTGTTCGTTTTAAAACCTGTTATTCAACCTAGCTAACTTACTCAGAGTAATTTTCACTGTACACTTACCAACATTATGGTCTGGGCTGTCTGCTTAAGAATGTTTTCAGGGGGATCCAAGATGGCGGCGACCCAGTAAGACTGAGTCTATAGTGCTCCTCCCAAGACTTGGGTACAGTGGGTCACCCACCCCCTACCAAGCTCACCAAATCATTTAAAATAGTTGTGTAATTTAATTAGTTGTGTAATATTACATTTAAACAATTTAATCCTAAGTTAAAATGACTAAAGGGAAGGGAGCCCGCAGCTCTCAGCAAGCAGGAACCCCTCCCCCACCCTCTCCAGCTGCAGCAGAGGCATCCACAGCCGCCCC
>NC_057747.1:19668325-19731500 GCF_004010195.1 Chiloscyllium plagiosum | reverse complement strand
ACCATAGGCGGCCCCTCATTACGCTGAAGAAGCTACAGCTTCCACAGGCAAGGGGTGGATTGGATTTCCCAGATTTTAGGAAATATCAATTAAGTTCCCTATTAAGTTATATAGCTGATTGGGTCTTGTCTGATCCACAATCAATCTGGTTGGACATCGAGGCTTCTCAAGTAAAATACCCACTTATTAACCTTTTATTCTCAGACAAGAGGAAAATCATTACAGATCACTGTAAAAACCCTATAATACTAAATACAATCAAGGCTTGGAATATAATGCGGCAAAATGAGGGTAATTCACATAAAACATCCCCCTATGCACCGATAGTGGGAGCATGGGGATTCCAACCGGGGTTAACAGATGCCACTTTTAAACTCTGGAGATCCAGGGGTATCTCATGTCTAGGGGATCTATTTATGGTGTTGGTTTGGTTGGGTAGACAAAGCTTGGGATAAGTAATGGTTCTTTCAGTCACCAAAGGTTTTCTGGAAGTTGATGCAGTGACTTTGGAAGTTTTGCAAAAGGTGAATAAGACCAAGCTGCAGGTATTAGCTGACAAGTTGGGATTGGAGCTGCTTCCTTCTGTGAGGAAAGGAAAGATAGCTACTGCAGTGGCTGAGCACTGAAACTTGCTGGAGAAACCATCAGAATCTGTAGAGATCGCAAAAATTCAATTGCAAATGAAACAGTTTGAGTTAGAGGTGAGAGCTAAGGAAAGGGCAGCAGAAATGAAACAGTTTGAATTACAGTTAAAAGCAGATGAGAAAGAAAAAGAACGAAGGAATTTAGCAGAAGAGAAAGAAAAAAAGAGAATTTGAACTTCAGAAACTGACACTTAAAAAGGAAAGGTAGCTTAAAAGAATGAAAGCTAAAGGCAATCTTAGTGAGGAAGAGAGTGGTGGGCGAAAGCCTGATGAGAAGCTGCTTAAATATGTTGAAGCATTGCCTAAATTTGATGAGAAGGATGCGGAAGCCTTTTTCATCTCATTTGAAAAAGTGGCTAAACAAATACAGTGGCCAGTGACAATGTGGGTTTTGTTGATCCAAACAAAACTTGTAGGTAGGGCTAGTGAGGTATTTGCATCACTATCAGATGAGGTATCTGGGGAGTATGAGGAGGTGAAGAAAGCCATTTTAAGTGCACATGAGCTTGTACCAGAAGCCTAGAGACAACGTTTCAGGAATCTAAGGAGGGACTCTGGTCAAACCTATACTGAGTTTGAAAGGTTCAAACAGAGTAATTTCAATAGATGGATAAGAGTTTTAAAAATCGAGCAAACCTATGATGCCCTTAGAGAGGTAATTATTTTGGAGGAATTGAAAAATTCACTGCCGGAAGTAGTGCGAACTCATGTGGAAGAGCAGAGAGTTAAAACGGCAAGGTTAGCAGCTGCAGTGGCTGATGATTCTGAGCTGGTCCATAAAACATGGTTTGGCTTCCAGAATCAATTTCAGTCCATGAGGGATAGAAACTGGGGCAAAGAGAAATCCTCACGTGGAAAGAGAAAGGTAGATCTCAGTGAAGATCATAAGGATAATTTACCACAGGGTAAAAAAGAAACCCTTGAGGGGGTCACAGAAGTTAAAAAGCTCCGATGTTTTCATTGTAATAAAGTGGGCCACACGAAATCACAGTGTTGGTGGGCTAGGAGAAAGCCAGATGTAGGAAAACTGGACAAACCTAGGAGTTTTGTTGGACTAGTAACAAAAAGCACAGGAGAAGTTAGACAACTGCCTTAGAGTGTACAAGATGATCAGAGGTTGATTAAAGAGGAAGTGCTAGATCTGCTTAAAAAAAATACATGCAAGGGTAAAATGTATTCACATAGGCCAGGAGCAGCAGGTAAAGCGGTTACAATATTAAGGGACACAGGATCCTCTCAGTCTGTAATGCTGAAGGATGAGGAAATAATGTACTCCTGAGGGACTATTGCCAGAAAAGGTACTGGTAACAGGAATTCATGGTGAGACGAAATGTAAAGTGAGGCTAGAGTGTCCAGCGGAGAGTGGAGAATTTGTGGTAGGAGTACTGGACAAACTCTCAGCTCCAGGAATACAATTTGTTCTTACAAATGATATAGTTGATTCACCGGTAGGTGCACTACCTACTCTAATTGAAAAGCCAGTGGAGACTCCAGCAACTGAAGAAATGCAAGGTGTTTATCCAAGGATCTTCCCAGATTGTGAGATCACAAGAACACAGAGGCACAAGCTGAAGAAGGACAGTTCAAAAGGCACAGATAAGGAGGCTGACATAACTTTATCAGGGACTTTTTTTGATCAGATAAGTGGGACAGAGCAGGAGCAAATAGGTAAACATGCAAGAATCTTTAGCTTTGCTAAGCTTATTGAGTTACAGCAGAAAGATGAGAATTTAAAACAGTTATATCAAAAGACATATACAGAGGAGAGTGAATGCATCCCTGTGTTATTACTTAGCAAATGATGACTTAATGAGGAAATGGAGACCATCACACATTAAGCAGATGAGAAATGGGCAGAGATTCATCAAATTGTTTTGCCAGTAGACTATAGAAAGGAGGTGCTGTGATTGGCACATGATCTACTACTTGGAGGTCATTTTGGAGTGAGGAAAACAGAGGCTAAAGAAGAAAGACATTTTTATTGGCCTGGACTACACAAGGATGTAGTTGAATTTTGTCAAACATGTCATACATGTCAGCTAATTGGAAAACCACAGGCAGTAATAAAACCTGAACCTTTAATACCTATTTCACAAGAGTCTTGATTGATCGCATAGGTCCCTTACCTCAAATGAAAAGTGAGACTAAGTATTTATTAACAATAATGGATGTATCGGCGAGATTTCCACGAGCAGTACCATTACGCAATATCATAGCAAAAAAGGTTGTAGAAGAATTACTCAATTTTTTTTACTACATATGGACTACCAATTCAGATCCCATCGGATCACAAAGGTCAAACTTTACATCCAAGCTATTCAAGGAGGTAATGGTAACTTGGGTGAAAAAAGCAATTGAAATCTACTGCATACCATCCAGAATTGCAGGGGAGCGCTAGAGAGATGACATCAAACATTAAAGACCATGTTGAGGGCTTTATCGAGATGATTGGGATAAGGGAGTTCCGTTTGTACTTTTTGTGATCAGAAATGCATCAAATGAATAATCAAATTCAGTCCATTTGAATTAATTTTTGGGCATGAAGAAAGAGGACCATTAAAATTGATTAAGGAGAAATGTATAAGTCAGAATTCAGAGACCACCCATTTGGACAATGTGTCAAATTTTAGAGAACAATTAAATAGAGCTGGAGAGTTGGCTAGACAGCATTTAAAAGTATTGCAGCATACAATAAAACAGGAAGTGGATAAGAATCACAAATTCGCAATTTTGAAACTGGGGATAAGGTTACTTCCAGGAACAGGTGAAACTTTAAAAGTCAGGTTTAGTGGACCGTCTCAAATTGAGAAGAGATTGAGTGAGGTGAACTACTTGATAAGGACTCCAGACAGGAAAAAATCTCACAGAGTGTGTCATGTGAATATGCTCAAAAGGTATTTTGATAGGGAAGGAAAGCAAGAGGAGGAGGTGCTAATGATTACAGCACAGAAGGAAGAACCAAGTTCAGAGGATTCAGAGTTGAACGTTCCTCAAATCAAATTGGACGAGAAAGTTGTCAAAATTGGCATAAATGATTGAGTTACCTTCCACAAGAAAATCAAAATGATCTGAAAGGGTTATTAGATTAGATTACTTGCAGTGTGGAAACAGGCCCTTCAGCCCAACAAGTCCACACTGACCCGCCGAAGCGCAACCCACCCATACCCCTACATTAACCCCTTACCTAACACTACGGGCAATTTAGCATGGCCAATTCACCTGACCTGCACTTCTTTGTACTGTGGGAGGAAACCGGAGCACCCGGAGGAAACCCACGCAGACACGGGGAGAGCGTGCAAACTCCACACAGTCAGTCGCCTGAGGCGGGAATTGAACCCGGGTCTCTGGTGCTGTGAGGCAGCAGTGCTAACCACTGTGCCACCATATCACACGGGGAGATATGCAGAAATAAACTCGGAAGTACTAACCTAATTGTGCATGATGTAGATATAGGAGATGCTGTTCCGATTAAGTAACATCCTTAAAGGCATAACCCTCTAACGCTGGCACAGGTTCAGAGGGAGACAGAGCACATGCTCCAAGATGGCATAATCAAAGTGAGTTACAGTGACTGGAGCTCATCCATAGTCATGGTGCCAAAGCCAGATAGTACCCAACAGTTATGTGTGGACTATTGCAAAGTCACCGCTGTTACAAGTACTGTTGCATATCCAATTCCATGGCTGGAGGACTGTGTTGAAAACGTGGGACAGGCAAGTTACATTTCTAAGTTGGACTTGCTCAGAGACTACCAGCAAGTACCTCTTTCTGAGACAGCAAAGGCAATTTCGGCTTTCATAACACCAATGGACTATATCAGTTCAAATTCATGCCATTTGGTATGCAAAATGCTCCAGCCACATTTCAGAGATTAACTAATAAGGTTTTTGACGCATTACCCAATTGTGATGTTTACATTGATGACATGGTGATTTTTAGTCACTCATGGAAGGAACATTTACAGCATTTATCGGACTTACTCGATCAACTTCGGAAGGCAGGCTTGGTGATAAACCTGGCTAAAAGTGAATTTGCCAAAGCCCAAGTCACCTTCCTGGACCATGTTATTGGACACGGACAAACGGCCCCGTGGAATGCAAAAATGAGAGTAATTGTGGAATTTCCCACACCATCGATGAAAATAGCAGTATTACTCCACTGGAAGTAAGTGGATTTTACCAAAAGTTTGGACCGAATTTTAGCATTGTGGCTGTTCCATTCATCGAATTGTTAAAATGGGCAAAAATGAATTTGAATGTTCATCGTCAGAAATATTCAGTGGTGGAGAAAGAGACTTTGAGCTTGGTGTTGGCATTACAATATTTCAGTGTTTATTGTACCAGCAATGCATTTCAGACAATTGTATACACTGATCATAACCCATTGACCTTTCTGGAAAAATTTAAGGACAAAAATGCCAGACTGTTTAGATGGAGCTTGTTATTGCAGCCATTCAGTTTGACAGTTGTGTCTGCAGCAGGTCACGAAAATGTGATTGCCGATGCGTTACCCAGACTAGAATGAGATACGGAGGCGCTCGGTGGCAGGTTGGCCATGGCCTGAATTCACATGTGATTGTGCATGTTTGCATGTGTACAGTTAATATAGTGTATATGTGTATTTTAGACTACTAACCAGTTTATTTTTGAAGGGTTTTTAAAATGAAATCATCTTTTGATATTGATGTTTTTTTTTAAAGGGGGGTGGTGTCACAAGGCTGGTCCTTTTTTAAAAAGCTGTTCATTTTCTCAAGGATACTGTGTCCTTGGTTTTTTCCAGAGGGGTCATAAATAGCTCCCAGCTCTGAGGTGGCTAGTTTGGTACAGAGATGAAAAATGATTTTGAGAGGCCTTTTATTTATTTACTCCAAATAATTTTCGCTGTACACTTACCAAAACAAATTGCAACATTATGGTCTGGGCTGCTTGCTTAACAATGCAGTGTGAACCTTTTCCCGCTTATGGAGTCGGGTATTACAAGGGGGCATAGCTTTAAATTAAGGGGGGTAGATATAGGACTGAATTTAGGGGTAGGTTCTTCACTCAGCGTGTCGTAAGTTCATGGAATGCCCTGCCAGTTGCAGTGGTGGACTCTCCCTCTTTATGGGCATTTAAGCGGGCATTGGATAGGTATATGGAGGATAGTGGGTTAGTATAGGTTAGGTGGGCTTGGATCGGCACAACATCGAGGGCCAAAGGGCCTGTACTGCGCTGTATTCTTCTATGTTCTATGTTCTATGTTCTAAAGTAATTATAAATAAGGTGCTAAATTATCATGATTTGGAGATGCTGGTGTTGGACAGGGGTGTACAAAGTTAAAAATCACACAACACCAGGTTAAAGTCCAACAAGTTTAATTGGAAGCACTAGCATTCAGAGCGCCGCTCCTTCTGCAGGTAGTTGTGGAGGACAGAAGACAGAAGACAGACAGAGGACAGGTGGTTGTAAGACAGAATTTAGAGCAAAAGTTTAGAGTGTCATGTAATTGAAATTATACATTGAAAAACCAGGACCTTGGGTTCATGTCACACTACAGGTGACTAGTAGAAAGTGAGGTCTGCAGATGCTGGAGTACCAGAGTTGAAAAATGTGGTGCTGGAAAAACACAGCAGGCCAGGCAGCATCCGAGGAGCAGGAGAATCGACTTCTGAAGAATAAGGCTTATGCCCGAAATGTTGATTCTCCTGCTCCTCGGATGCTGCCTGGTCTGCTGTGTTTTTCCAGCACCACATTTTTCAACTCACACTACAGGTGACCACCATTGCACTATACACACACATAGACACTCCTACACACACCTACAGACACATACACTATCACACACTCCTACAGACACACATATCCCCACACTCACACGTGCACCCTCTCACAGACTTCGACACCTTTATTCTCACATACACACATATACACTCTCTCTCACAGACACTCACAACCCTCCACTCCAGACACAGTTTATGGGGTGAATTTGTACTTGCAGAGTTACATTGTACTTTGCTCAAAAACTGCATGAATCCATGTAAGACTCTATTAACTCAATTTTTTAGATTAGAATCAGTCTAAACAGTATGGCACAGACAACAGTGCACAGGGGGCTTAACACCTTCAACATATTATCTGAGCTGACACCAACTGTAATCCTACCTGCCTATCTTCTTTTCCACCTATCCACTCCACCCTTGTTTTAACCAATTGTTAAAGTTAACCTGAGTATGTAACTTTTAAAAAAACATTTTGTGATTTACATATGAAAGAAGTGAAACTAACATGGTCACTCTAACAGATGAGAGACTTAACAAACAATCAAGGTATTTTTCAATGTATAATTTCAGTTACATGACACTGTAAACTTTTGCTATAAATTCTGTGTCTTACAGTTGTGTCCTCCACAACCACCTGATGAAGGAGCAGTGATCCGAAAGCTAGTGCTTCCAATTAAACCTGTTGGACTATAACCTGGTGTTGTATGATTTTTAACTAAATTATCAAAGAATTATGCAACATAAAAATTGAAGAGAAAAAGAACTGCTGATTTTGAATGTGAAACAGAATAGCCAGCATAAAAAAAATTCTTTGGAGAAAAGGGAGAGGAACGCCAGAAAAACAGAGAAACATGAGGTGCACCAACTGCCTCACAGGAATCAATGTCCTCTGGAATGTATTACCTACTGACTGCTGTATATAGGATTGTAAGTATTGTACACACTTTCATTGCAGTAACCACTGATGTAAGGGAGAAGAATGTTGTATATTTTGTAAGGATGTTGGACTGTAATTTTAAGAGAGCGATCACGTTACACGATGGCATCGTTAACCATTCGATGGAAACAACCATGTCAAGTTTGCTTGTTTGTAAAGCAAACACCTTCCTTAATAATCTTTCCCTGTTAACCTAAACAAATACATCTTTATTTCCAACCTCTGTCCATTTCTTTTGCAATCTACCCCTCATCCCTTGAATGAATATTTTAAAAAACGTTACCCAATCCTGTGTGCTGCAACTTGAAATTCTCATCGTTGAACTTATTTCCATAGATGGACTTGCCACCAGTCCCATCGTTTCTTGTGAAGTCACCACCCTGCACAGTTGAGAGTTGAACAGGTCATTAGTCATTTCATCAAACAAACAGACAGCAATATTACCAACTAAACATAAAATTACATTGCTCCTTCACCTGGCACATGAAGTTAGGAATTACTCTGTGGAATGTTGAGTCCTTATAACCAAACCCCTTCTCATGAGTGCAGAGTGCACGGAAATTTTCTGTAACAAGATTGTCCACAGTATTAGCACACACCTAAATAACAAACTTGCTTCATCTCAAAATAGTTAGTTTCCGGAACTTACCTGCAGTTTTTGGGACCACATCAGCTTTGAGCTGCAAGAAACAAGCAGAGCACAGCTTCAGTATTTATTTACAACAAATTTTAAAAAAAATCTGTAGTCTTTATTTCAATTTTGTGTTAAGGTACCTTTTAAAACAAAGCAACATATACAGAGGATGTGATTGCTACCTCAAATCTGATTTCCTGCTATGCTGTCAATCTTTCAGCCTCTTGCTTAACAAGAACCTCTTAACAAAAATATTCTGCTTCCATCACCTCTTCAGAAAGGGAATTCTAAAGACTGATGACCCTCAGAAAGAAATATGTTTCCTTTCCATTTTAAAATCAGTGACCCTGATTCTTAAAGAGTGACTCCAGTTCTAGATTCTCTCTCTGCACTTTCTGTACAACTGTAATACTATATTCTGCCCTCTGTTCTGCTACTCTGATGCACTTTGTATGGTACAATCTGCCTGTATAGCATGCAAAACAATACTTTTCGATGTACCTCAGTACGTGTGATAACAATAAATCAAACTCAAATTCTCCCTTAAAAAGGAATATTCTCTTCATGTCTATCTTTCATGACTCTTCAGGATCTTAAATATATGTTGGATGTCATAATGGTAGATGTTCCAAGTTCTCTTCATCGCATGGGTAACAACGAATCTCTCCCAATCTTATCACCTGCCATTTGTGTGTGATGTAAGCATTAACAGGTTTGGCTGCATTATGTACTTGCTTGGGCAAAAAGCCATGGATTGGGATTCAAACCAGGAACCAATCTCGGCTCAAGAGGCAAGTCGCTACTCAATGCATCACAAGACCAACTTGGAGACATCCAAGTAAGGGGGATGAAATAGGAACATAGTCGTCGTAGGGGACAATATAATCTGTTTTAATCTGTAAAAACTGTTCTCTGTAGTTGTGAGCAAGGATTGATGTGAGACTCACTAGTCTGTAATTCCCTGGTTTATCTCTAAAAGCCTTCTTGAAAAAGGTGGAACCTCATTAGCTGTCCTCCAAACCTCTGGCATCTTCCTAAGGCCAGACAGGAATGAAACATTTGAGTTACAGCCCGTAGAACTTCCTCTGTCTCCCATAGCAGCCTGGGATACAACTCATATGGACTTGAGGATGGGTCCACTTTTATACTCGCCCAAAACTTCCAATACCTCCTTATTCCTTCTGTCAAACAGTTCAAGAACCTCACAGTCTCCCTTCCTAAATTCTATACCCGCAACCTCCTTCTCAAAAAGTGAAGACAGACATGAAGTACTTTTCTAACATCTTAGCAATGTCATGTGGCTCTATGCAGACTGCATGCATTGCCCCTAATGGGCCTTGCTCTTTATTTGGGGAGAAAGTGAGGTCTGCAGATGCTGGAGATCAGAGATGGAAATGTGTTGCTGGAAAAGCGCAGCAGGTCAGGCAGCATCTAGGGAACAGGAGAATCGACGTTTCGGGCATTAGCCCTTCTTCAGGAATTCTGAAGAAGGGCTAATGCCCGAAACGTCGATTCTCCTGTTCCCTAGATGCTGCCTGACCTGCTGCGCTTTTCCAGCAACACATTTCCATCTCTTGCTCTTTATTTGTCGAGAGTGTGGTGCTGGAAAAGCACAGCATGTCTGGCAGCATCAGAGGAGCAGGAGAGTCAATGTTTTGGCCTGCTGTGCTTTTCCAGCACCACACTCTCAACTCTAATCTCCAGCATTTGCAGTCCTCTCTTTCGCTTTGCTCTTTACCTGGTCATCCTCTACCCTTGATATTCCTAGAGAATACCTTGAAGTTCTCCCTAATTTTACCCACTGGAGTTTGTTCACGTCTTGTCTTTAGTGCCACCCTGTACTTTATCTACTTCACAAGGGCTTCCATTGATTTTCTCCCTTTGTACTGATTAAAAAGCTCTCTTCTGCTTCTTATTCCACTTCCCCGTCAAACTGTTCTGCAGTAGATTTACCCAAATATAGCTGCTCCCATTCTACTTTGATCAGATTGTGGAAATATAGAAAAAAGACCATTATAGATCACTAGGTTTGCTGGGACATTACATTTAGTCAACTTAGAATTAAAGTTTACTTCAGCAACTAATATCAAACAAGCTGTCAGCAGTTGTAACTAAATGTTGCTATATCTTGCAACAACAAAGACCGCCTTTGTAACCACTTTAAGCTCTTGTTAGACCGCATGATGGCTCTGGAGCTGCAGATGGACCCACTTTGGAGCATCCGTGATGCTGAGGAGGTTGTGAATAGCATGTTTAGCAAATTGGTCACATCGCAGATCACGATTGCTGAGGGACAAAGGGAATTGGTAACTAAAAGGCAGAGAAAGACCAGGAAGGCAGTGCAAGTGTCCCCTGTGGTCATCTCCCTCCAAAACAGGTATAACCGTTTACATTTACATTTGAAAGAAAATAGGCTTGTCAGTGATAGGCAGCATAGTTTTGTGCAGGGTAGGTAATGTCTTACCAACTTAAGAGTTATTTGAGGAAGTGACAAAGTTGATTGATAAGGGAAGGGCTGTGATGTCATATACATGGACTTTAGTAAGGCGTTTGATGAGGTTCTCCATGGTAGGCTGATGAAGAAAGTGAAGTCGCAAAGGTCCAGTATGTACGGGCTAGATGGATAGAGAACTGGCTAAGCAACAGGAGACAAAGGGTAGTATGGAAGGGAGTTTCTCAAAAGGTAGTGTTACACAGGGATCCGTGCTGGGACCATTGTTTTTTTTGTGATATACATAAATGATCTGGAGGAAGATATAGGTACTCTGGTTAGCAAGTTTGTAGATTGGTGGAGTTGCAGATAGTGAAGGGGACTGTCAGAGAATGCAGCAGAATATAGATAGATTGGAGAGTCGCGCGGAGAAATGGCAGATGGAGTTCAATTTGGACAAATGTGAGGTGATGCATTTTGGAAGATCCAATTCTAGAGCGAATGGTAAATGGAAAAGCCCTGGAAAAATTGGTGAACAGGGAGTTCTGGGTATTCAGGTCCATTGTACCCAAAGGTGGCAATGCCGGTTGACACAGTGGTCAAGAAGGCATACGACATACTTTCCTTCATTAGATGGGGTATTGAGTACAAGAGTTGGCAGGTCACGTTACAGTTGCATAAGACTTTGGTTCAACCACATTTGGAATACTGCGTATAGTTCTGGTCGCCACATTACCAGAAGGATGTGGAAGCTTTGGAGATGGTGCAGAGGACGTTCACCAGGATGCCTGGTATGGAGGTCACTAGCTATGAAGTGAGGTTGAGTAGATTTGGATTATTTCATTAGAAAGACAGAGATCGAGGGGGCAACCTGATTGAGGTCTACAAAATCATGAAAGGTATAGACAGGGTGGTAGCAAATTTTTTCCCCAGAGTGGGGGACTCAATTACTAGTGGTCATGAGTTCAAGGTAAGAGGGGAAAAGTTTAAGGGAAATACACATGGAAAGTTCTTTTTGCAGAGCATAGTGGGTACCTGGAATATGTTGTTAGCGGATGTGCTAGAGGTGGGCACAATAGCATCATTTAAGATGTATCTAGACAGACAAATGAATGGACAGGAAGCAGAGGGATACAAGTCTTTGGAAAATAGGTGACAGATTTAGAGGCTCTGGATTGGCACAGGCTTGGAGGGCCGAAGGACTTGTTTCTGTCCTGTAATTTTCTTTGTTCTTTCTTTGTTCGCAATGAAGGTGTGATATTGACACCAGACACTGAAATATAGCAAAGAAGACAAGGAAAAGTTAGTTCTTATAAAAACATGTACCCAAAAATGAGTGTTAATTGGATAATACTTTTCTTTTTATCAACTAGGTAAGAGTAACAATGCTGAGGGGGCAGTTGAAAGGTGGTGAACTCTGTTCTATGATGCAAGCCGCTTTAACCACATTAAGGAGGAATCATTACATGTGGTCATATGGAACTTACTTAAATGAGTATATAAAAATGCTGCTCCTAACTGATGATTGTTGGAGTTGCTAGCCTTTGATTAGGCACTCTCTCCTTGTATTTGAGTAAAATTTTTAAAAACTGCAATCTGACAGTCACGTATCCTGTCTATGTGTCAAGAGTCAAACTTGGACTCAGGATTTCAATAAAATCCTGCCCTTCTTTAATAGTATCTACCTTCCCCCAATCTAAAACCTTTTTTTGCAAACGCCTTTCCCATAGCAATCTTATAAAATACTGTGTTGTGATTGCTATCACGAAAATGCTCTACTACCACTCATATTTGCCAAAATGAAGACCAACACTGCACTGCCTCTTGTTGGATCTTCTATATGTTGATATAAAAAAGCTCTCATGAATACATTTCAAGTAGTTCGCTCCCTCTAAACTATGAGCATGGCAATTAATATTTGGTGATGTTAAAATTTCCTTTTTTTTTTTAACACAACTCAGTGAATTGTCTACATATCTGCTACTCTACTGCCTGCTGACTCCCACTGTTTGGGAGTCTATTATACACTCCCAACATTGTAAGTATATTATTTTTATTCCTAATCTCTATCCACAAAGTCTCACTTGAAGACCCATCCAAGATACTGTCTCTCTTCACTGCAGTAACTGACTGATTGATTTAATTTATTATCATGTGTACCTAAGTACAGTGAAAAGTTTGTTTACAAGGAGGACAGGCAGATTATAGTGAGCAAGGGCATACAGATCATAGGGTGAAAAAAAACTTAGACAGAGGCATACAGGTTACGTTGTACAGGGTGTGCACTAGGCAAGGTTAACAGTAACAAGATCAACATTATTTGAAGTTAGGGAGTCCATTCATCAGTCTAATAACAGCCAAGAAGAAGCAATTCCTGAACCTGCTGGTGTTTAGGCTTCTGTATCTTCTGCCTGACAGAAGAGGTTGTAGGAGATCATTATTGGAGTACGTTGGGCCTTTGATATATTGGCAGCCTTTCTGTGGCATTGAGCCATGTAAATGGTGTCCTTGCTTGGAAGATTGGATTCCATGGTGTTTGTGCACACCACCTTCAGTAGTTACTTGTGGCCCTGGGCAAAGCAGTTGTCATACCAAGCTGTTATGCACCAAGACATATGCTTTCAATGGTCCATCTATAGAAATTGATGAGGTGCATTATGGATGTCATGAGCCATTTCCTGAGCCATCTGAAGAATAAGAGGCGTTGTTGTTGTGCCTTCTTGACTGTCACATCTACATGGAAAGTCCAGGACAGGTTGTCGGTTATCGTCATTCCTAGGAACTTGACACTATTCACCCTCTCAAACTCAGTTCTGTTGATGTAGATGGGGGCATGTTCTCCTCCTTTGTTTCTGAAGCCAATGATCACCTCTTAATACAGACTCCTTAATAATGCGACATCACCTCCTTTGTTACACCTTCCCCTGTACTGATTGAATATCTGATACCCTGGAATGTTGAATTGCCAATCCTGTCCCTCCCTCAACTACATTCTCTGTGATGACAACAACATCACAATTTCACATATCAAGCTGTGCCCTTAACTGATCTGGCTTAATGTCAAATCTCCAAGCATTAAAGTAGAAGTCACCCAGCTTCATCTTATTCCCTTGAAACTGAATATGGCTGAAATCCCTGTGCCTCAGTTCTTTACTAAAGCATGCTGTGCCCAGAGTGTACCAATACTGTGTCCCTTCCCTGAGCCAAACTGGCTTAAATTACTCACAATGGCACTAGTAAACTCTCCTGCCAGGATGTTGGTTCCAATCTGGTTAAGGTAAGATCTGCATGCACAGATCCCACTTTCCCCAGAAACAGTCCCAATGATCCAGGAATTTAAAACCTTTCCTCCTGCACCAACTCTTTGAGCCACACGTTCATCTGCCCTGTTCTCTTATTTCTTTACTCGCCAATTCATGCCACTGTGAATAATCCGGAAAGTATAACCTTTAAGATCCTGCTGTTTATCTACTGTGTAGCTCCCTAAAAGTTAGCATACATGTTCAATAGGTAAGAGGGAAGGCAAATGGAAAGTTCATGGCAGTATAAAAATGGGAATGTCTTGCTCAAACGATAGAGGCTCTAATTAGACCACTAGGAGAAAGTGAGGACTGCAGATGCTGGAGATCAGAATTGAGAGTGTGATGCTGGAAAAGCACAGCAGGTCAGGTAGCATCCGAGGAGCAGGAGAATCGATGTTGCTGTGTTTTTCCAGCACCACACTCTCGACTCTAATTAGACTGTGTCCAGAATATAGTGAATAAAGAAAAATATATTGACATTGGTGGCAATCCAAAGAAGGTTTATGAAGCTGATCCCGGGTACAGAGTGATTTTCTTATGAAAAGAAGTTAAGTAGGTTGGACTTGTTCTCACTGGAATTTAGACAAATAAGGGGCAACCCAACTCAAGTATAAACGATTATTGGAGGGCTTGACAGGATTAAGATGGAGAGTTTCTTTTCCCTTATAGTAGCATCTAGAAACTACAGGACAAATCTCAGTAAGGGTCACCCAGTTAAACAAAGATGAGGAAGAATTTCTTCCTGGAGGTTAGTGAATTGATGGAATTCTTTGCTGTAGAATGTGGGTCATTGAGTATATTCGAAACTGAGATAGAGAGACTTTTAATAGGTAAGAGAATCAAGAGGAGAAAAAGCAAAGGAAAGTGGAGTTAAGGATTATCAGATCTCACTGACTAGAGGAGCAGATCTGATGGGTCAAATGATGTACCTTTACTCATATTTCTTGTAGCTCCAGTGACAGCCCATGAAGCCTAACTTCATAAAGATATTTTCACAGCCTGTATGCAGCATGTTAATGACACCAAAAGCAGACAGCAGCCATTGAAGGAACAGGTCAGGTGAGAAAGGCAGGTCTCAGGCACAATTGCTCAGTGGTGCACTTGTGTTTGGCACAGGTTGAAGCTGTGCTGCCTAGTATCCTGCCTTAGATGTTTAATCTGCAGGTGACTGGGCCACACTAACATCACAAACAACTGCTTATAAAGGATTTGAGGCAATGGTGAGAGTTGGTTTTTCACAGAGGAGTGATGCAGATTCAATCACCTTTAAACTTCAATGAAATTCACAAAGTCACATGTTTAAGCCATGCAAGTGACCCAATCCAAGCACATAAGATTTGCAATCCTTTACTTTACCGATGTTTATTTATTCATAGAATGTGGATATTGCTTGCTAGGCTAGCATGTCTTGCCTATCCTCAACTGCCCTGGAGAGGATGGTGCTGAGCTACCTCTTGAATCACAAAGTCATTAGAGAGTAGATACACCACACTGCTTAGGGGTGGAGGTTTCTGGAGTTTTACTCAGTGACAGTAAAGGAAGAGAATACAATGCAGCACAGTGGCACGATGATTAGGACTGCTGCCTCACAGTTGGAAATGTGTTGCTGGAAAAGCGCAGCAGGTCAGGCAGCATCTAGGGAACAGGAGAATCGACGTTTCGGGCATTAGCCCTTCTTCAGGATGCCTCACAGTGCCAAGGAGACAGGTTCTATTCCATCCTGGGTGACTGTCTATGCGGAGTTTGCGTGTTCTCCCCGTGTTTTCATGGGTTTGTTCTGGGTATTCGGTTTCCTCCCACAATCCAAAGATGTGGCCGGTGAGGTGAATTGGGCCATGCAGGGTTAGGGGGATAGGGATAGGATGGGTGGGATGCTTCCACACTGTAGGGATTCTAGGATTTGACAATTCAAGGTCAGAATGATCTGTAGCCTGGAGGGGACCTTGCAAGTGGTGGTTTTCACATACCTCTGCTGTGATTTTCCTTCTGGTGGTCGAGGTTGCAGGTTTGGAAGCCTTGATGAGTTACTGCAGTGCAGTAGACGGTACACTCTGCTGCTACAGTTTATAAATTTATCTGCCTCCCATCAATGGAGATCTTGTAGTTCAGTTCGGAGCACTCCTTTTTCTGAGCTGAAGGGTTCTGAGTTCAAGTCCCCTTCATTGGCTATAATGATTATGATGTGGTCTATCAGATTGTTAACCAGTGTGTGAATCCTTCTGATACTCCACTGCATTGTTCAAGGAAGTGTGCAAACATGAAAATAATCATCTTCCTTCCACAACGTAGGAGCTATTCTTCTAATTTCCATCTTTCAAATACCCTTTTGGTGGATGGAATGTGACAGATTATTGTGTTTTTGAGATCCCACATACAAGTAAGTATACACAAGCAAGGAAAATACTATGTCCACTGGAAAAATATACCCAGGAGGTCAGTGGAATTTGTCTAACACGGAACTGTACCTTTGAAGCAAAGATCTTGAAAGCCCCTTTCCTGTTTGAGCTTTTGGTTGAGCTTCTATCCAAGAGGAGAAAGTGAGGGCTGCAGATGCTGGAGATCAGAGCTGAAAATGTGTTGCTGGAAAAGCGCAGCAGGTCAGGCAGCATCCAAGGAGCAGGAGAATCGACGTTTCGGGCATGAGCCCTTCTTCAGGAATGAGGAAAGTGTGCCAAGCAGGCTAAGATAAAAGGTAGGGAGGAGGGACTACAAGTCCCTCCTCCCTACCTTTTATCTTAGCCTGCTTGGCACACTTTCCTCATTCCTGAAGAAGGGCTCATATCCGAAACGTTGATTCTCCCCTGCTCCTTGGATGCTGCCTGACCTGCTGCGCTCTTCTGTCCAAGTGACCTGTTCACTCACGTATTCTCACCTCAGTAACACTGATGGCTTTAACTGCCTAAATATCTATCTCCTGCTTAACCTGCTGATCCACGCTTTCCTGGTTGATCTCCCATTCTTCCCTCAACCATAAATTTGAGATCATCCAAACTTTGCTGTCATGAAGATGTATTTATATCAAATATTGAATTGATTCATTAGCTTGAAACAGACTTTTAAATGGACCAAAGTGGTTTTAAACTACATCAAGATTTCCAATATTAATTTACATTACAGAGATATTCCATACTCCAAGAAGGAGATAGGAAGTCTATAAAACTGAACAAAGACTTTGATCCTCTATTTGGAGACTGTGAGATATCTTCCCCTCTGCCCTGTTAACAAGACAGCCATAAAAGTCACCTACACCATTCAAATGCTAAAGGTGAACCATTCAACTGTTTGGAGAAGAAGACCTGATTTTTTTTGCTTAGTCCTTCAGATCAGCTATTTGACTTGTTATTGGAACACACAATTATGTTCATAATAGTGGCAAGTGGAGAAAGGTCACATGGCAAGTCAAAGTTGTGTGTATGTGTTTTGAACAAGTTTCCTCAGCAGAACCCAGCTAATAACAGAGAAGCCAAGTAGAGCTGCTTCTCCTCGCTTTTTCAAATCAAACTAGCAAAGCTCAAGTGCCTACTAACTTGACGTGGTCTTCATTGTTACAGTGGATAGTGATTTTCCTTAAAAAATTCCACTCCACAGTAGCCTCTCCAGAAAGAAAATAAGAGCTACAGCTTTAAATAGCCTTATACCGACAACAAGACAACAGGATTTTGCCTGCAGTTGGTGCAGACACCAAACTCAAATTGGGAACTTTGTAAAAAATTTCACACAAACTCAAATTTGGCCAAATCAATTGTGTTTTGTGTTCTGTAACTTGCAGTTGTGTGTGTAACCTTCAAGTATGCGTGTGTACACAGAAAGTGGGAGTGTCAGCTGGCCTCAGTTTTCTTTGTTAAACTCAGCAAAGTCTGTCAAACTAGTTCTTCAAGACCATAGCAAGAAAACAATCAAGTACACACTAACTTGGCAAGGATATCCTCAACCAAAACAGAAAAACTACTTGTTGCAGATCAAAATGGAAAGGGAGAAGAGGGGAACAATTTAACTTGCCTACACTCATTTGCTTGTAACATTTTTGTAGAGTATACCAAGTCCCACTCACACATCACTGTGTTCAGTGGTGTACTTTTGTCACTAGGTCCTTCCATTGTTCAATTCAAAATTCATCCTCACATTTAAATTCTATGGTGGTATTGGTCCTGCCTTACCTAAAACTATGCAGCTATTCTCAAATTCCGTATTTTTTAAACTCTTCTTTCTTCATCCCTGCATTCTAGTTTTGCACTCAACCATCAAGTCTACATTTTCTAAAATTCCTTCTCTTAAACCTATAAGCTCACGAACATCCTCTCTTCCTTTAAGAGCCTCTTTAATACTTATCAATTTGATGAAGCTTTCGGAGTTTCCTCTGCGACTCCCTCTCTAGGTCCACACTCCCCACCAATCCCCTCTCCACACGGGGCATCTTTCCCTGCTGCCGCAAGAAGTGCAAACCCTGCACCCACACATCGCCCCTCACCTCAGTACAAGGCCCCAAAGGATCATTCCAAATCCAGCAGGGATTTACTTGCATATCCTCAAACCTCATTTACTGCATCCATTGCTCTCAATGTGGTCTCCTTTATATTGGAGAGATCAAGTGCAAACTCGCAGAATGGTTCAGGGAAAATTTCTGGTCCATGTGCACCAACCAACCCCACCTTCCAGTGGCCATCCATTTCAACTCTCCCTCCCACTCCCCTGATGACATGTCCATTCTGGGCTTCTGCAAACTGGAAGAAGAACACCTCTTCTTCCACCTCGGGAATCTACAACCACACGGCCTCAATGTTGAATTCACCAGTTTCCAAATCTCCCCACCCCATCCCAGATCCAACCCTCCAATTCGGCACCACCCTCTTGACCTGACTTACCTATCCATTGTCCTTCTCACCCATCTGCTCCATACTTCCCACGAACCAATCACAATCACCTCCTACCTGCATCCATCTATCACCACCCCACCTATCTTTTCCCTAGTCTCTTCCTCCACAATTTATTTTGCAGCCCCCTCCCCAGTCCTGATGAAGAGTCATGCCTTAAATGTCAACTCTCCTGCTCCTTGGATTCTGCCTGACCTGCTGCGCCATATCCAGTGCCACACTTTATTGACTTTGACTCTCTAGCATCTGCAGTCTTCACTATCTCCATGATATTAATTACATCAGACCAACGATTCTCAAATTTCTTGATTTGATGGAACCCTTCACGACCACGTTACCGTCCCACCCAATGTGACAACTTACTTCCTCACTTAACAGACTAGTAATTATATGGCGCCAACAGTTGTCATTGAGATGACTAGCATTCTGTTGTTAAAGGAATTAGCATGCTTCCTGTCTCTGTGTGCTCATTTGAAACAGTGAATAATGAAAATGATCAAACATAGCAACATCGAATATCAGAGCAGGAGTAGGTCTTTCGGCCCTATGAACCTGTTCCACCATTCAATATGGGGTGGCACAGTGGTTAGCACTGCTGCCTCACAGCGCCAGGGACCCAGGTTTGATTCCGGCCTTGGGCGACTGTGTGGAGTTTGCACATTCTCCCCATGTCTGCGTGGGTTTCCTCCCACAGTCCAAAGATGTGCAGGATAGGTGAATTGGCTATGTTAAATTGCCCATAGTGTTAGGTGCTTTAGTCAGGGGTAAATGTGGGGAAGTGAGTCTGGGTGGGTTTCTATTTGGAGGGTCGGTGTGGACTGTTTCCACTGGAGGGAATCTAGTCTAATATGATCATGGCTGATCACCCAACTCCGTACTTTCTCCCCACATTCTTTGATCCCTATACTATATTCCTGTTGGGATGTGAAAAAACCAAGTGGGATTTTATTTTGGCAATAAATGGTAGTTTTTTAAAATTAGATTACTTAAAGTGTGGAAACAGGCCCTTCGGCCCAACAAGTCCACACCGACCTGCCAAAGCGCAACCCACCCAGACCCATTCCCCTACATTTACCCCTTCACCTAACACTACGGGCAACCACACAGGAATTGAACCCGGGTCTCTGACGCTGTGAGGCAGCAGGGCTAACCACTGTGCCACTGCTAGTCACCATTTTAGTCACCAAAATGATTTTAGTCACCATTAGTGCGACTAGCTTTAACTCCAATATGTCAGTACACCAGATGCAAGACCACCATCTTGCCTAACTGGCTGAAAGGCAAATATATAGATTTAGTATAAAATCAGAAACTCAGCAGGTCTGTCAACATCTGTGGAGACAAAGCAGAGTTAATGTTTCGTGTCCAGTGACCCTCCCTTCTTCAGAACGGCAGTTTTAGATTTCATAACCTACCTACTGTTTGCTCCATTGTATGAACTTGCCCTGGGTGGGGAAGGAGGAATGCGGATTTATTGAACTCACTGGTGATGTTCCAAATTGTATCCGCCAACGCCTGCAGCTCATTCTTTCCAGTTTAATGTTCCTTTTTTTCTCTCTATCAATGCCCTCGCTTCGGTACACCCGCGACCCCCCCGATTTAACACTGCTGCTTTGGAATTAGTCTCTGAAAACAACCCGGAATGCTACCCCTAATGCAGACTAACCTCTCAATATATCTTCGTTTGAATAACTCCTGCAAGTAAGCTGATTTCAAACAAAGTGTTTAGCATACCCAAATTTCTGAGTGTAATCGAATAGTTTTGTTTTAATTTCGTTTTTTTTTACCCACTCTGTTTCCTGGTTCCCTCTTTGTTCGAAAGCTTTTCTAGAGTTGCATTGTATAGGTAATACGATCCGAGAGGTTGCTCACACTTTTGTCGCCTGACCTGGCGAGTATGTTTTCCCCCCCCATTCCCTGAGCCTCAATGTCCCAGGAATCGTCACACTTACCTCAATCACGATGCGGCCCAAGGTCTCCCCATCTGCAGTGATGTCCATGAAAACCTGGGGATTCGGTGTACCCTTCACGCTGCACATTTTAATCCCCACGATCACCAATAGCCTGGTTGTTCAAGGGTGTGGGCGCCTTCACAGCAATTGAGGATGTATCCGCTAAGGTGATTCATATGAACGAATCAGGTACAGTCTGCTCACCCCGCCTTTGGAAAAGTGTAATGTGTTCCTCTGCGTTATCATTGGATTGGTTCACGGAATACCTGTACAATTGAGATAACCTGTGTAGTTTTGAAAGTAAAATTGCTCGAGAGCCCGCCGCAAGGTGATAGAGAAGTGAATGGGAGAGGACGAGGAGTTATCAAGTGTCCTTATGAATAACCTATGACGGGCTTGATACTGTAAATGACCATCTAAACATTGCAGGAACCACGGGTGCCAACTCATTACTAAGCCAAGGGCATCTGAACAGCTTTGAAGGACAACCGTATAAGCTAAGACTGAATCATAGAGTCATAGAGATGTACAGCATGGAAACAGACACTTTGTTCCGACTCGTCCATGCCGACCAGAATTCCCAACTCAATGTAGTCCCACCAGCCACCATCTTGCCCATATCCCTCCAAACCCTTTCCATTCATATACCCATCTAGATGCCTTTTAAATGTTGCAATCGTACTAGCCTTCACCACATCCTCTGGCAGCTCATTCCATACACGTACCACCCTCTGTGTGAAAAAGTTGCACCTTAGGTCTCTTTTATGTCTTTCCCCTCTCGCCCTAAACTTATGCACTCTAGTTCTGGACTCCCCCACCCCAGGGAAAAGACTTTGTCTTTTTATCCTATCCATAACCCCCATGATTTTATAAGCCTCTATATGATAACCCCTCAGCCTCCAATGCTCCAGGGAAAACAGCCTCAGTCTATTCAGCCTCTAAGTTTGTGAGAAGATTTGTAGCTCGGGTGCTCGTTGTTGTGGTTCCTGTTTGTCCTATGTAGTGTTTTGTACAGTCCTTGCATGGGACTGTACAAAACGCTACATAGGACAAACAGGAAGACAGCTAACGATCCGCATCCATGAACACCAACTACCACGAAACGACACAACCAGCTATCCTTAGTAGCCACACACACAAATGACAAGCAACATGAATTCGACTGGGACAGCACTACTATTATAGGACAAGCCAAACAGAGAACAGCCAGGGAATTCCTAGAGGCATGGCACTCATCCACAGATTCAATCAATAAGCACATCGACCTGGACCCAATATACCGACCACTGCAGCGGACAGCTGGAACTGACAACCGGAAGCAGCAGATTCAAACCACTATAAATGCCGGAGGAAAGATCACAGAAGCGCTTCACAGGAGGCTCAAAGCACTGAGGATGTCACCTAGACAGGGGGCGAAATGTCTGCAACACAAATTCCCAGCTCGGCGAACAGAACCACAACTCTTCAACCTCTCCCTATAGCTCAAATTCTCCAACCATGGCAACATCCTTGTAAATCTTTTCTGAACCCTTTCAAGTTTCACGACATCCTTCCGATAAGAAGGAGACCAGAATTGCATGCAATATTCCAACAGTGGCCTATCCTGTACAGCGGCAACATGATCGCCCAACTCAAAGGAAAGCATACCAAACACCTTCTTCACTATCCTATCTACATGTGACTCCACTTTCAAGGAGCTATGAACCTGCACAAAGGTCTCTTTGTTCAGCAACACTCCCGAGGATCTTACCATTAAGTGTATAAGTCCTGCTAAGATTTGCTTTCTCAATATGCAGCACCTCACATTTATCTAAATTAAACTCCATCTGCCACTTCTCAGCCCATTAGCCCATCTGATCAAGATCCCATTATAATCTGAAATAACCTTCTTCACTGTCCACCACACCTCCAATTTTGGTGTCATCTTACTAACTACACCTCTTATGCTCACATCCAAATCATTTATATATGATGAAAAGTAGTGGACCCAGCACTGATCCTTGTGGCACTCCACTGATCACAGGCCTCCAATCTGAGAGACAACTCTCCATTACAACTCTCTGTTTTCTACCTTTGAGCCAGTTCTGTATCCAAATGGCTAGTTCTCCCTGTATTCCATGAGATCTAATCTTGCTCACCAGTCTCCCATGGGGAACTTTGACGAACGCCTTACTGAAGTCCATGTAAATCATATCTCCATGCACTTTCTCAGCTTACAATTTGTATGCCGGTGTTGGACGAGGGTGCACAAAGCTAAAATTCACGCAACATCAGGTTATAGTCTAACAGGTTTATTTGGAAGCATGAGTTGTCAGAGCGCTGCTCCTGATGAACCACCTGATGAAGGAGCAGCGCTCCGAAAGCTAGTGCTTCCAAATGAACCTGCTGGACTATAACCTGGTGATGTGTGATTTTTATCTTTCTCAGCGCACAGTCGTCATCTGTCAAACCATTAAACCAGAGTTAGCTTAACTCAGATGACCACCACAACACTCACCATCATCTTGTGAGACGTTTTACTTTTTAAAACTGAAAGTAAGGCTCCTGCCACTCTCTTAAGCTAAAAGTTAGTTTTCCTCTAAACTGTCCCCCTCAAACACTCCCAGGTCAGGTAAGCAGTAGGTTAGGTACAGTTTAAAAACCCCGAGGTAAAAACAATGACTGCAGATGCTGGAAACCAGATTCTGGATCAATGGTGCTGGAAGAGCACAGCAGTTCAGGCAGCATCCGACGAGCAGCAAAATCCCATCAACTCTTAAACAAAAAGTAAAGCTCTCTCTAAATTGCCACCATCAAACACTCAAGTTGGAGGAGTGGTATTATTACTGGACTGTGAACTCATAGACCAAGGTAATAATTCTGGGGAATTTTCAGCTCTGATCTCCAGCATCTGCAGCCCTCACTTTATCTTAATAATTCTGGGGAGCCAAGTTCAAATCCACCGTGACAGATTTAGAATTTAAATTCAGTACAATCTATGGAATTAAGAGTCTAATAACCACCCAATCATTGCTGATTATTGAGAAAACCCAACTTCAGGGAAGGAACTAGGAAGGGTTTAGGGATTCTTCTTCAAAACTGACTGCAGTTTGTTAAAGAAAATGGCATGCGTACTGGAGCAGGGTGGGAAAGCAGTTAACGATGGGTGAAGTTGAAGTCCAGAAAGAGAACAGCAGTTAAGCATGATGTTGAGCTGCCCGTGTTGGACTGCGGTCAACAAAGTCAGAAATCATACAACACCAGATTATAGTCCAACAGGTTTCTTTGGAATCACAAGCTTCTGGAACGTAGTCCCTTTGTCAGATGAGATGGATAATGGTGAGTAGGGAGAAAGAAAACCCGATAATAGGGATCATTAGTCGATGAATCATGTACTTTCTCAGCCCACTGTCTTCATCTGCAGTAAATGTGGATAGTCAAAGCAGAATGGGGCTTAACTCAGAGTTGACCACCACAACACTAACCATCATCTCACGAGACAGAAGACAGATGGTGTTCCTATGCATCTGTTGCCATTGTCCTTCCAGGTGGTAGAGGTCACCAGTTTGGAAGGTACTGTTGTCGGAGTCTTGGTGAATTAGTGTAGTGCATCTTGTAGAAGGTGTGCATTGTGATGCATCAATGTCTGCTAACCTCTGTACGGTCAGTTCTCCCTTTCTCGGTAACCTCTTCTCAGCCTACAAGTCTTTGCAAACTCATTTGACCTTGGCCTCTTCCACATATCCCATTCATCCATCCTTGGATGCAGGACATTTAGTCATCGTGTCCCTAAGCACTGGAATGTTCTTTCTAATCCACTCTGCTTTTTAATTTGTCTCCTTCCTATTTTTCTTAAATCGTCTGTCTAATTTTGTTCTTACCTGTCTCTTGCCTGAACAAGCTTTTATGACATGTATTGGGATGTTTTCTTGGCTGGTCTCCCATTTTCTACCCTCAGTAAATTTGATCTAATTCAATACTGACTGTTCATGTCTTAACTTGTAGCAAGTCCTGTTTTTCTTTGTGCCTGTGTATGTTGGCTTATAGTAGCTCTTAGTCTCCAGCATCTGCAGTCCTTATAATGGCTGTTATTCAAATAACATCTTGATTTTTAAAAAAATAAGCTTCTTTCTTCCACAAACCCAGTATCTGACTCGAAGCTTTGTGCTGTAGTCTTGTCAAGTTGTTGCATTTTAATTAATGGCTCTATCTGAACATCTTTGCCTGCATTGGTTCTAAAATCTAATGGCAATTGCCTGCCTTTTCTCCATATCCCTACCTGTCATTTATATTCAAATATTCCTCCAATGTCCTCTTGAATACCTCATTGAACCTGTCTTCACATATTCAGTGTTCATTTAGTTAGCATATTAGATTACACCATTGGTGCCAACAACCTTATTACCCGTACTTCCTCCTTTTTAATAATGATTAATGGATTTTGGTAAACTTGCCCTCAATGGGTGCAGGATTGGCTGAACTCAGTGACTCGAATCTTGTAGATTGGATACTTTCCATATGTTGCGTTTGGTTGTGTGATAGATGGGCTGGATGTCCTAAAGAAGATTCCTCACAAGTTTCACAACATCCTTCCTATAGCAGGAAGATCAGAACTGGAAGAGTATACCAAAAGTTGTGGCCCAATCAATGTCCTGTACATTTGTAACACATCCCAACTCCTACACTCAATACTGACCAATAAAAGCAAGCATACCCTCGCTACCCACTCTACTTGTGACTTCACCTTGAAGGAATTACGAATCTGCACCCCAAGATCTCTTTGTTTGGCGACACCGCCATTAAGTGTTTAAGCCCTACCCCAATTTGCCTTAACAAATTACAACACCTTTCATTTATCTAAACTAAACTCCATCTGCTACTCCTCAGCCCATCAACGCATCTAATTAATGTTGTATTGTACTCTAAGATGACAATGAAGAAGGTTAACTACACTACCAATATTATTGTCATCGACAAACTTACTAAAAATTCTTCCTATATTCACGTACAAATCATTTCTATAAATGACAAAAAGCAGAGGACTCAGCACCAATCCTTGTGTCACACCACTGGTCACAAGCCTCCAGTCCAAAAAAAAACAACCCTCTGTCATCTACTTCCAAGCCACATTTGTAACCAAATGGCAGTTCTCCCATCATGGCTCCTTGGTATTCCAAATACTTCTCCATAACCGAAGCAAACTCAGAAGTATGTTGGAATACACTCCAGTGGCTTGGATGTGTGTAGCTCCAACAACATACAGCTCTATGATTTCCAGAACAAAGCTGTCTACTTTAGGAGCTCCTCATCAACTCATATAAATATCATTCCCTCCACTGTATACTGTGTCTGCAGTACCAGCTACAAGATTGCTGTAACAAGTCACCAGAGTTCTTTCAATAGGGCTACCAAAGCCATGATGTTGACATCTAGAATGATGTGTAGCAGGCACACTAGAACTTCAAGGCGTCCCAGTCATATAGCAGCCAGACTTCCTTCATTGCTCCTGAATCAAAGTCTCACAAATTGCTAACACTATGAGAGCATCTTCACTACACAGACAGACTTCAAGAAATATCACCACCAAGTTTTCAAGGGTCACTAGGTCTGGGAAATCACTAGGTCTGGGAAATAAATGTAATTTACCAGCAATACGAGAATGAATAAAAATATGGAGATATGTGGAGAGCAAGAGAGAATGCTCTATCCAAACTAGTCTAGGCCCAGGAGCTTTGGTTTTGTATATCTAGGATCAATAATATAGTTGTGAAAGATCCCTGTGGCTAAACCTACATCAACGGCAGGGTCCATGGGCAGATAGAAATCAAAGGGTCAGATGTCAAGCTTCATGAGCAAGGCTCTTTGTTTTAACAATTAAACCATGTGGACAGGGTGGTTATGGTGTTTACCACGCTTGCCTTCATTGCTCAGCCCTTTGGAGTATCGGAATTGGGATGTCATGTTGATGTTGTACGAGATGTTGGTGAGGCCTCTTCAGTATTACTACATATAGTTCTGCTTGCCCTGGGTTCAGAAAAGATTTTCCAGGATGTTGCTGGTATTGGAAAGTTGAGTTATAAAGATAGCCTTTAACTTTTTTCATTGGAGCATAGAAGTTTGAGGGGTGACCTTGAGTTCTCTAAACTCATGAGGGGCATAGATTAGGTAAATAGCAAGGGTCTTTTCCCTAGGCTGAGAGAGTTCAAACCTAAGGACATTTTTTTAAGGTGAGAGGAGAAAGATTTAAAATCTTTTTTTTTTACAGAAAGAATGGTTTGTATGTGGAACGAACATCCAGAGGAAGTGGTGGATGCAGGTACAGTAACAACATTTAAAAAAACATCTGGATAGATGCATGCATAGGTAGGGTTTGGAGGCCTCGGGCAAAACACAAGCAAGTGGGACAAGTTTGAATTGGGAACATGGTCAGTGTGGACTAGTTGGACTGTAGGGTCTGTTTCCATTCTGTATGACTATCTCTATACTTTTGCAAGTTGCTTTGATCTGAGTAATGGGGAGGACTTTGTGGACAAATGCAAACATGTAGCAACAGCAGGAAATATTTTGAAATGCCCTTTCATCATTCAGTGTCTGTGGAGGTCACTAGGACCATAATATATTGTCCAATCAAGTGGTCAGTAGGACCATAATATATTGTCCAATCAAGTGGTCCTTGACAGGACAATTGTAAAATGTCTTTTTAGTACTTATGGTATAGCTATAGCCACAGTTCATGGATTCAAGCTCAATAATGAAGGCGCCAAATCATGAAAGTCTGCTAACTGAAGGGAGCTTTCTTGAAGTTGTGCTCGTAACCCACATTCTTGTACATGCCATTGCTTTCCATCAATAGGTGCACTTAATTCATAGAGATATTTGCATCAAATTGTATTGAATTAGCTTAAATGCATATGTCAGTAAAAGCAAGTTGATTCAACTTGTGATCTCTGATCTATGTTTTAACATATGCATACAAAACAATTCAAACAGACATTACAATAGATTCCTAGAAATGAACATCAAGACTTGAGAACTTTAATGTGGAGGTAAATCAATGGAAAATTAAAATTACATTGCGAAACAGTGCAAACAATTTTACACCATGAAAGGTTTACGCCATGATCCCACAGTCATAAGGAACAAGGAACTGTTCAAACAAATTTTCACACATGACCTTAAAACCAGGCACCATATCATTTTAAGCAGATTTAAAATCCAGCACCACTGCTGATTCTCTGTTGGTATTTCTCCATATATAATACAACTTAAGCCCCCAGATGTTTA
Source organism: Chiloscyllium plagiosum (assembly GCF_004010195.1). Taxonomy (NCBI): domain Eukaryota; kingdom Metazoa; phylum Chordata; class Chondrichthyes; order Orectolobiformes; family Hemiscylliidae; genus Chiloscyllium; species Chiloscyllium plagiosum. The sequence goes on along the minus strand of NC_057747.1, from coordinate 19,703,708 downwards.
ATAGGTCAGTGGCTAAGCAACAGGAGATCTCCCAGACATTTGTAGAATTGGAAGGTTAGTATTTAAATTTAATTTTTCTTCCAATGAGAGAAAATGTGATATTCAAGTCCCTCTCTGAAATCAACTCTCGAATGCAAAATTATGCAGATTGTTAATGACTGTAATCTTTGGTACCATTAGTAGAGAGATACTGTGATATCAAGCCTGTGATATTCATAGTCATAGAAATGTACAGCAAGGAAACAGACCCTTTGTGTCCAACTCGTCCATGTTGACCAGATATCCCAACTCAATCTAGTCCCACTAGGCAGCACTCGGCCAATATCCCTTTCTATTCATATACCCATCCAGATGCCTTTTAAATGTTGCAATCATACTAGCCTCCACCACTTCTTCTAGCAGTTCATTTCATACACGTACCACCCTCTTGCGTGGAAAAAGCTGCCCCTTAGATCTCTTTTATATCTTTCCCCTCTCATTCTAAACCTATGCCATCTAGTTCTGGACTCCCCCACGCAAGAGGGAAGAGACTTTGTCTATTTATCATGATTTTATAAGCCTTTATAAGGTCACCCCTCAGCCTCCAACGCTCCAGAAGAAACAGCCCCAGCCTATTCAGCCTCTCCCTAAAGCTCAAATCCTCCAACCCTGGCAACATCCTTGTAAATCTTTTCTGAACCCTTTTGGGAGACCAGAATTACATGCAATATTCCAACAGTGGCCTAACCAACGTCCTTTACAGCCACAGCATGACCTCCCAAATCCTGCACTCAATATTCTGACCAATAAAGGAAGCATGCCAAATGCCTTATTCACTATCCTATCTACCCTGTGACTCCACTTCCAAGAAGCAATGAGCCTGCAGTCCAAGGTCTCTTTGTTCAGGAACACTTCCTAGGATCTTACCATTAAGTGTATAAGTCCTGCTAAGATTTGCTTTCCCAAAATGCAGCACCTCACATTTATCTAAATTAAACTCCATCTGCCACTTCTCAGCCCATTGGCCCATCTGATTGAGATCCCATTGTAGTCTGAGGTAACCTTCTTCGCTGTCCACTACACCTCCAATTTTGGTGTCATCTGCAAGTTTACCAACTAAATTGAATGTTATTTCACCACTTGAACAGGACTTGTGTGGCACAAGTTTTACAGCAATCATGGTGGACATGGTGTTAGAATAGTCCAACATTTGGGCAAACTGAAGTGTGATTAAATGATACATTATCCATCTTATCAAATTGTGAATTATAAGTGAATTTTACTCTTTATTCTTCATTTTTCAACACAAGTGAGTTTGAGTTTCACAAATTGAACACATCTTTTGCACCCAACAGTCTCACTAAGCACTAGACTCCCAACTACTCGCACTGTGGCATTCATATTCACCGTTTGACTATTCCAATTCCTGATTTCTACTTTCAGTGCCAATTTATGCTGGTTGATGGACAAATGCATGGTAGATAGATATGTATAATGTGGGTAAATGTGCAGTTATCCACGCTGGTAGCAAAATGTGGATTGGGTAAGGGGGAGGTGGAATGAGACCTTGGTGTCCTTGTACTCCAGTCGCTGAAAGTAAGCATAAAAGTGTATCAGTGACAAAGGCAGCAAATGGTATGTTGGCCTTTATGGTGAGAGGATTTTAGTGCACGTGCAAGCATGTTTTGTTGGAATTGTACAGGGCCTTGTTAAGGCCACACCTGGTGTAGTGGGTCGCAGTTTTGGTCTCTCTGAGGATGTTATATCTATGGAGGGAACACAACATAGGTTTACCGGATTGATTTTTGGGATAGCAGAACTGTCATTTGACGAGACCGAATCCATTGGCACTATATCCACTGGGGTTTCGAACAATAAGGAGGGATCTCTTGGAAACCTATAAAATTCAAATAAGACTGGACGAGGTTAAACAGAGGAAGGATGTTCCCGATGACCAGGGTGTCACTGTCTCAGGATATAGTGTAGGGCATTTAGATCTGAAATGAGAAGAAATGTCTTCACCCAGCAAGTGGTGAGCATGTGGAATTCTCTACCACAGAAAGCAGTTGGGACTGAAAAATTGAATGCTTTCAAGAAGGAGTTAGATATCATCCTGAAGGCTGAAGATATCAAAGGGTATGGGGGAGAAAGCAGGAACAGGGTACTGAGTCAAATGAACAGCTATGATCATATTGATTGGCAGAGTAGTCTCAAAGGGCCAAATGGTTTACTGCTGCTCCTGCTTTCTAAGCTTCTAAGAAACATAGAGAGAGGAACCTTTCATCCCATTAAACCACATGTATTCAATCAAGTTCCAGGAGTGAAAGCACCTTGTTTGAACTCACTACACCTTTTCTTCTGCTCATCTTTTCTTTTCCATACATTCCCTTAAAATTAACAAGCTGCACACCATTTCATCTGAATACATATTTATTAGATAAATATTAGGTTGTCACATCATCTAACTACATACAGTTTGCAAGACTAAAAATCACAATTAGTTTTCTGACCAGTTTAAAGTATGAAATGATTGCATTGTACATACAATGTACAAACGGAAAGAAAAAAAAAACAATGGCCATTTCTGCATGTGACACAGAGATTGTACCCTTTTTGAATTCTTGAATGATCATGATATCAAAAATTGTACAAACTATGAATTTGGTTACAATCTTTTTTTTTTAAACCCCTCAATTTTCTTCATTAATTTTGTAGCACCTTAAAATATGCAGGTGATCTACTAGATAATACACTGAAGCTAAGTATTACACATAGGTAAAACAAAGGTTTCTTTTGAAGGATCAGAGTATATTACAGAGGTGAATGAATGCTGGAACTTCACGAAAGATAACAAACAGTATTCATTTTCCACACAGTCACTTCTGATGGATTGCAAGCTTGTTGAGACAATGCACATTTCAGGAAAATGAACGCACTTCTCTTTACATTGAACATGTCTCCCTTTGTCATTTACATATGTACACATGTCCCTTAGTCCCTTACCATAGACGATGGTATCTGTCCGCTTTGTCCGACAGAAGTCTGAACGGGGACTCAAAGATCATGGAGGTTCCTTCCCAGCCAGGGTACCACTATGACTGTTATAAAACCATGAGAACTAGGAGTTGTGAAACAGCTTTTAAAAAAGATTCAACACCATACATACCAGTGCTCACTCACCAGCAGATTTCTTTTGTTTTAAAATAACATTAAAACATGTTAGAACTTTTTATTTTCGGGAAAAATACATTGGCAGTGCATTGTTTGTCATTGGATACTCTTCACTTATCCTTATGTTTTTGTGAAAGCTGTTTCAATCAAACAAGTTCCCAATAATGAACCAGTACCTTGCCCGACCAAGGGACTGGCTAGTTTTAAAATGGGAAGAAACTAAAAAGGGGTTGCAGAATGAAGCCTCATTACTTCCACATAAGCAGAAGCCAGGACCGGAGCAGTGGAGTGGAAAAGTGCCACGTGCCACCAGGTCAACTCAACCACCAAAGCTGGTGATCCTGTAAGTGTCAATTTACACTTACAGCCAATTGGTTTGGTGATGAATGTCACCCTCTAAGCTCATGTATCTTTCCTGTTGGGGCAAATCACACAGACGTCTTAAATCAGAAGAATGTAATGAGGGCCAACATTTTATAATTGAATTTCCTTGAACTATCCAACATCCCTACCCAGAGATAAAAATATACTCAAATCTGCACTTATGACTGCCCAAATTTCTGTTAAGTGAAAATCCCAAAATAATACCCTCCTCTCTTTTCCACATCTGTATATCTTGCTTATTAATAAACTTTACAGTAATAAATTTCAGTCAACTGTGTATCTTTTAATTATACACATTACATGATGATTACAGCCCATCCCCCTCAAACCTATTTTGACAATTAAAAACAATTGCAGTATTTTACATATAGAAACTTCCCTTACAGTAAAATAAATTCCAAGAACTGAATGTCAAAACTCACTGTTAACTTGCTAATATTCTCAAGAAACGAAACCTATTATTCACTTAACAGAAATGAACCGTCCTGCACTCATGTCTTGTGTTCTCTCTTCCACTTTAATGGAACACATTTGAGAGCTTAGAGGCTTAGAAAAGGAGGGAAACACTTTCACTTGTAATTTTTTATGTTTTCAGTTTTTGGGTCAAGGTGAAGTATACTCCTCTACTCTGTAGAAGAATCCTCTTTGAAAATGGGACCACAATTTAAAAACCACAGAAAAAGACAACCAATCTGATCATGGAAAATGTTGAATATTATCAAAGACATTACTAAAATATTCACAAAGGTATTTACAATAGCCTTTTAAAATAATCAATTTGCATACTGAACATCGCCTTTAACTTGAGACAGAGAAAAAGAACCTCAAATGTATTCAATTACTTGGCAACTTTCTACGCGACGATTACAGATTCAATACTGCTACTAGCAAAGGCAAATAGCCATTCATTTTAATATCTACAGCTGAGTACTGGTAACTAGCATACATAACTATGCACATACAGCAGAGATGGATCAGATTTTGTCTTTTAGAAGGAGCAAGATGTAGGTAAAATAAACTAGTGACTTTGGTGATGAAAGCATTGTCCAAGCTTCCAGTGGCAAGCTAACTTCAGATCATTTTGTTGTACAATGAAAAGAAAAAAGATCAGCAATAGTAATAATAATTAAAAAATGTAATAAAAACTAATTGGAAATGCAACAAATTCCTCTGGCACTTGCAACTATGTAGCACAGGTAGTGTCGCAGAATAAAAATGTACAGGTTTTTGGGAGGTGCAGAGTATGCAGTTTCAATGAAATTAAATGGTATAGTTAGTCTGCATTTGGACTGCACAGATGCAGGGTAGTTGTCGCGCACACATGCAGGTATTTGTTTCTCCTCCGTCTTGTCATACAACTATCGAACAACACAGTGTGAGAAAGAAACGACAGCACAAAATGAGGAGCGAAGAGGTGTGGTGCTCATGCAGGTTAAAAAGATGTCAGTGTAGTAAAAGGAGAAGACATCCTTGGTGTAGGGCCAGTGATTGTGGTTCCCAGGACTTGGAAAAGTCTGCAAGGGAAAACACAAACTAGGAAAATGTTGCAGATATTCTTCAGCCACTGAACGCCAGGGTTCCCAGCTTTCTTGGCAGTGAATCCTACCCAGCTCACCAATCTGATTGCTGCAGCAAGTTGTCCAACATTTGCACACTATCATAAGACCGACACTTGGCTTTTGAGGCCGAGCTGCAAATATTGAGATCTCTCAATGACTGGCCGAGTATGGACAGAATGCCGGTTTGACACGATAATGCCAGCAAGACACCTGTGCTTTGCAATAAAACTCTGCAAGGAATGGATATATTTGCATTTGACTTGCAGGTTGCCAACAGTCTCTTACATTGCAAAACAAAGATAAAAGAACAAACAGGAAAAATCTCTGTACATGTATTGAAATAGACAGGAATAGAAGAAGATTCTTCAGGTCTGGAGGCCAAGACTTCCCTTCCACCATTTTTGTAAATGCATTCCCAATTGGTCATTCAGGCCAGCATTGTTGTGCTTTCTAGTTACATTCTGACCTAAATACATTTTTACGTCCATCCCTCCTCTCAGTCCATCTTCTGTGATTCTCATTGGAGCTGCTGCGCGAAGGAGCTGTTTCTAGTATTTGTATCGAAGATGGGGAGTGGGAAGGTGGAGGAAAGGCGTGGTGGGGATTGGCCTGCATATAACAATTCTTCCCCTTTTCTTTGCTGTGTTCCTGAATTTAGTGCCTGGACACTTTACACAACGGAATTCTTCCTATTTGTTCACAAAAATTGACTGGATAAAGCTACAAGGTTTTTCCTTTCTTAATAATATAAAAAAAATTCAATCATAAATGATGTTTCCAGTGAAGCGGTAGCACCACCTAACAAGCTTCCTCTCCCACCGCCCACACTGCTTTCAGTCAACGTGACGGCGCATTTCAACCATCTTGAACGCAAGAGGAGCCTGGAGTGCATCATTTCATCTAGTGTACGAGCTCTTGCAGAATTGGGTGTTTTGACTTCTTGTGTGGCTACGTGGTGAGGATGTGTGAAGGGACGGGCTTTCAGTTGGTCTCAAAAAGAGAGAGAAGGTCATCGTTGCTATTGCTGGGCAGGTCAGGAGGGCCAAGATAGGACAGAAGCTCATCTGGATTTGTGAATTCTGGAATAAGCTGTAAGGAACCAGACAAAAATTCAAAGTTATCAAGTCTACCCAAAATAGGAAAAAAAGTCATTGCTCAAGAATATGCTACTATTCAAAAAATAAACCTATTGCTGGAATATCAGGGTTGCCGCACATTGTGCTTCCTAAAATCTCTAATACAAATTTCTACCACAGTCATCAAAACAATACACTTTATTAGATTTTACAAAGACATTAACAATTTGCCCCCATCATACTGCAGCAACAGGCAGCTAAGTGTGTCTTCTTGCTGGAGTTACCCAGATGATGTGAAGTCTAGTTTGTACTTTGTGTGAAATAATCCCACTTGCAAATTATGGCTTGTAACGCAAGTCCGATAGAAGGATAACTTAGGCTGACAAAACAAGTGTGGTCATAAGATGGATGCAGCAGGTTAACAAGGGCGTGGTTTGGTGCATTATTAAATACCCAATTAACAAACCAACTTGTTATATTATGCTCCTCCCTTTAACTTAAAAGCAGATGATTAATCTTTGGGGTAGACTTGTTCTTGTGATGCAGTGGTAGTGTCTGAGCTAGGAGGCCTGGTTTCAAGTTCCACCTACTTTACAGGTGTGTTACAACATATCTGAATAGAGTCATTAAAATATCTGCACGATGTCCTGATCACAGTACCATACTTGGCAGCACTTGGGTGAATAAAGGTAAGCAATAACCCATATAGTTTGGGGACTTTTTAAGATGACCTGATGGCACAAGCCATGGTTCATTTGGGTTCCATTAAGAATCCTGTCAGCTCAAAAAGTTGACTTTTTCACTGGCTATCTTTTTCTAAATTTATATCCTTGGTGGCTCAGTGGTTAGCATTGCTGCCTCACAGCACCAGGGTCCCAGGTTTCATTCCAGCCTTGGGTGACTGTGCAAACTCCACACAGACATTCTCCCCGTGTCTGCGTGGGTTTCCTCCGGGTGCTCCAGTTTCCTCCCACAGTCCAAAGATGAGAGGGTCAGGTGAATTGGCCAGGCTAAATTGCCCGTAGTGTTAGGTGCATTAGTCAGAGGGAAATGGTTCTGGGTGGGTTACTCTTCGGAGGGTCGGTGTGGACTGGTTGGGCCGAAGGGCCTGTTTCCACACTGTAGGGAATCTAATCTTTTTCCTTAAAAAAAAATTTAGATCCTTGTTATTAGGTGGAGTCACTGATTTTAGCAAAGCATGCGTCACCTGTCATCGATCTGCTGAAAGTAAATATATAGATGCAGCAAGCAGTGAAGAGGGCAAATGGTATGTTGGCCTACATAGTGAGATGATTTCAGCACAGGAGTAGAGAAGGCTTGCTACAATTGTACAGAGCATTGGTGATACCACACCTGGAATATTGTGTGCAGTTTGGTCTTCTTATCAGAGGAGGGATGTTCTGTCTATGGATGGAGTGCAATGATGGCTTATCAACTGATTCCTGGGATGGTAGGACTGATGTAAGTTGAGAGACTGGGATCTGTTAGGACTACATGCACTGGAGTTTAAAAGAATGAAGGGGAATCGTATTTAAAAAAGACTATGAAATCTGAACAGGACTAGGCAGGACAAATGTAGGAAGGATGTCTCTGATAACAGGGGAGTTCAGAACGAGAGGGTCACAATTTAAGGATGTGAGAAAGTTATTTTAGGACTGAGGGGAGGAGAAATGTGGTGAGCCTGTGGAATTCTCTGCCACAAAGTGGTTGAGGCCAAAACATTAAATGTTTTTAATAAAGAGTTAGACATAGAGTTCTTAGGGCTAGAAGGATCAAAAGGTATGTGGAGAAAGCAGGAACAATGTACTCCAGTTTCATGATCAGCTATGATCATGCTGAATGGTTTACTCTTGCTCCTATTCTCCATGTCTTTATGTTTCAATCACAGAATGGCAAATATTGGCTATAAAGAAACAGGAGTATTGGAGCTGTAAATGCAAAGGTAAATAGCAACAATAATGCCCTGGTTTACCTCAACTTATATTTTGTGTTCTATTATACAAAGATATGTTTTGAAGAGATTGGGTGATTAAACTTTTAGTGTTGTATGTGTTAGTTATAATTCCAAACTTAGCAAGCATTGAGCGATTGTAATAAATTCACATTTAGATGATCATAATGTTCCAAACTATCTCTGCTTTTCGCAGCTCCCATTCATAAAGCATAAGCATTTTATGTTTCTTTTGTTCAAAATAGCAACAGAAATTTCAAAGTCTTCTCAGATTTACAGTGCAATATATTTATTGCAAACCCTGCAAATAATTTAAATCTGTGTGGATGCATCCTGTCACCCAACTGAAATGTTTTTACCATTAGTTTTGTTTTAAAAAAAATTTTGTATCAAAGTGAGAATGCCCATTTTAAATCTATATTCAAAGTGGGATATTTTTTAAAGTGGGACAGTTTAAAATTAGAAACCACTAGAAAGAATTTAACAAGCTCCCTCACTTGCATTGACACAAAAGGAATGTAAAGCTGTAAAGTTTTCAAATAAAACATGCATATGCCATCAGTAAAAAGAGGCTGCTCATTGAAACTATATGAACTTTCAAAATCCATATTAGGTATTATTCATTTCACAGGAGGGGGAAAACCTAACCTTTTATTTGCTGATAGTATTAGATGGTCAATAGCTGAGATGGTACAAGCATTATTAAATGGAACCATCTTGGGGTGGGGGTTAGGAATCATACAGTTGAAGATCTGTTCTTCCTTAGGCAAACTGTATTTATGTAGCACCTGAAACATGCTACTACATCCCAAGGTGGAAATACGTGCAGGCAGTTGCAAATTAATATGGGTGGATAGAGACTTTGCAAATACAGCAATTCCTGCAGTTATTTTCCAATTGGCAATGAACACCACACCTTTAGTTATAACTTTTAATACATTTATCACTGCAGATTCACTGGGTTAATCTTCAAATTTTTTTCCCATGTGTAAAACAAGCTTCACCTACTGCAGGAAGTGCACAAGTTTGATCTCTATTATGGAAATTAAAACCGGCAGTTTCCACACAGGGTGGTCAATTCTTAATGCCAGATATCAAGCTGAAAATTTGTCCCTTTGTCTTGGGAAGCTCAACAGTCCATTAAGCTCATCCAATTCACTGAAAAACTGGCAATATTTCAAACTGAAAGACTTGTATTATCCACAAAACATTTGTTTCTGTAACATGATCAGTTTTAAAACCATTTTCACTTCCTTTTTATACTTAAGGTGAGGAATGTCATTGGGAAATAACATACCTTACTGCTTCACTCTGCCTCTCTGTCATGTGTAGGTGTGGCCTAGGTTGTGGGGTCAAAGTGCACAGTACAACTCTGAAGGGAACATTCCAGATCTAGAGCATTTCAAGAGCCAGGGACAACACTTTAAATCACCCACAATTTGGTCAGTAAAGGTAACAGTGGTGGAAATCAAAACAAGGAAAATGTTAAAAACAACCAAGGTAAGCTAGATCCGGTGAGAAAAACGAAAGGGAACAGCTGAGCGGTTACGTGGACAAAGTGAAAAGAAAGACGGTAAAGTGAGACAGCCAGCCGCATCCTGAAAGGAAGATTTTGCCTTAGGAGGGATGTCAAGTGGGACTAAGGTTTCATTTGACATGTACAATGACTGCATCCTGTGTAGCAGAGATCATCATTGAGTGTAGGGGTGCGAAGGTGGTAATTTCCAAATCTAGGGACAGGAATTTGATTACTTTCACTGACTGTGTTACATGTATCAGTCCTTTGTACCTCCCACTTCCAATGCGAGAGCCCTGCACCACTATATTTTCCACAGCAGACATCAATGTTGGTCTCTGACAGGATCAAACTGGGTGAACGATGAGATACTCTGGTGCTGTGACTTTGTGCTGACCACAAATAACTCAACTCACTTCTGGTAGAATATCCACATCAGCGAGTGGAGATTCACAGCCTTCATGCAGAGCTGAACTTCAGGCCAAGGGTCCATGAGGCTATTCTACCTCATTCCACTACCTAGATCCTCGAGAAAAAACTGGATCTACTGATTCTGGGGCATTAGTTCATGACAACCAACATGCCCAGAACCAGTTAATGACAGGTGACCCCTGCATTGCTTTATAAACATCTGCTACCATGTTCAATTTAAAAAAAAAAGTGGTTCAAAAGCAGGTCATGTTAAGAACACTTTTGTGGTACAGCGAGCCTTTCAATTATGTTTCACAAAAATCGTGGTGCATTTCTAGGTCTAGTTCTCAATGGACAATATTCGTGATCAAGTGAACCAATTGTTGTGTCCCTGACCTCTGTCTTTTTCTTTCATTGTATAGCCAAATGGACACATTTTATACAATGAATCAAGTAATTTCTTTAAAACAGACAGGTGAATGAGGCAGCCAAGCAAACTTTTCCCTTCCTAGGCTGCTGCAGTACAAAGTAACATGTGAAAAATGTATAAAACAAGATGTTGACATGAGGCGCTTTGCTGTGCCCAGAATTTGCTAGCAGTGGATGGGGCAGGCAAATGAGAGCATGACGCACACTTACATCCAGTGAGGGTTCCGGCATGTCGGACGTTCCCTGACCACCAGCCTGACCTTCCAAGGTGGAGGAAGGGCGAAAGGTCAGATCACTGTGCGGATGGTTGCTAGAACCAGCCTGCCGGGGCTGCTGGCTAGGACCACTGTGGTGTAATGGCTGCCCTGACTGGCTGCTGGGGTGAAGTGCGTGCAAACCTTGCTGCATGGAACTATGGGACTGATCAGTACTGCCGGGATGAGGCATCTGCGAAGGAGGAAGCAGGAGAGAGTGAGGCCACAAGGTACAGTGCTCAAGATGTCTGAAGAATGTTAATACCAAACCCAGCCATTAGACAGGAGAGAAAGCCAATCCCCACTTCAAGAAGTTTCGAATCTCACTGGAGACTTAGAAGGAAATCAACTCTGCAGCATTAACTTGCAACATCTAACCACTATCACACTTTGAATGATTAAGAAAACCTCCCTACAACTGGAGAGAAAAGCGTCATCTAAAGACTCATTCACTGTGAACATCTCCCAATGTTACCACTGAAGCTGAAGATGCTTGCCTCTCTCAGTTACCATCAATGGAACCTCACAATAGCTTGTACTGGGTCACCTTAAACAGAAAGTATCCTTCTTGTTTGCTTGAAATGAACTTGCAAATAAACTATCGCCCCAAACCAAAAATGATCCTTCCTAAACCACTTTCTGAGGAAACGTGAGAAATATTAATAGTGATCTACCCTTGAAAATAATGTTTAGCAAATAACATTGCAAAAATATTATGGACATTTTACTAAACCTCTGTACAGGTTCTTCTATTCAGTCGCTGTGGGTAGGCATTGAGAAGGGGATATGATCTCTAACACAGATTAGCTAGAACGCTGATTCAAGTACTTGCTTTACAAAGAGTCTTTTGTTAGTTACTGCTTGTGTGTCATGAAACAAGTCTTGCCACTCTCCTGTCCTGACATGAACAACAGATTTCACATTGGGCTCAATACTGCAGAGTTGAAGATATTCCTTGCTCCCAAAACGCCAACCTCTCTGAAAAACACCCTTTCTCCCTGTGTGTATGGACGTGTGTGTTTGTGTGCGAGTGCGTGTGGAGGTAGAAACAGATTATTTTTTCAGGGAAGCTCCATTATGATAGCTGTAGCTTTCCAACATCAGAGGACAGACAAGTAAATAGATCTCTGCCTTTGATGTGGTGGTGAGAAATGAAAGTTTGCAGCAAAAACCTCCATACTCAACACAGTACCATCAGGGTCTTTTATTTTTCCCTGAAGAACAGACTGCTCCTCAATACAATTATTGAGTTAAGAGAATACGCAGGATCCAACCCAATTTTATTTTGGCATGGGTGGGATGAACAAGCCCATCCAACAATACCAGAAGTATTGCTCAGGTGGGAAAGGCTGAGCTTCACCAGATTGGGGAGACTTTTTATGAACCTTCTGTAGTTTTATTTTTACACATTCTGTGTAAAAGATTGTCAACCTGGTAAGGTGACTTGTAACCGTCTGGCGCTCCCTGTGAGTGACAAAACAATGGGATGTTTGTAGCAACTTTAACAACATAAAGTGCTAGTTGCCCTTGTATTCCATTTGTGTGAAATAACAGTGAAATAAGCACAGACAAAAGCAGACCAGATTTGTATGGAGAGAGAAATAAAAACAAGGCAGATGAAAAATGTCAGTACTGTATAGAAACATTCCAAGCCACATTACACACTCAGAAACACAACCAGACAGGAATATTTGCAGAGAGTTAGTTAAGAGGACTTTGGGTGGCAAATTCACTAAATTACTTTCCAACGTTTCCCTCTGGGATTATCAGCAGTGCTTTGATCTTTGCTGTATCTCACCTTGTCCCATTAACATAATTCACATCTGTGCTCCCTATCTGTCATAGGTTGGTTTGGAATACTGTCACAAGCACAGGTCCCCCACACTGGACACTGTTTAGGCTGAATGCATCCCAAGTGCAAATGCAAAAGGTCATTGTTTGAAACAGAAGGGGAGAGACGCACACAAATGGCATCACTTACCTGGTCAGGCATGGAGTGGCTGAGAGGCTTGTCAGGAGTCATAAGGCTGTTGGGCATGTCTGGAGGGTGCGACAACTGGGGCCCATGCATGAAGTCGTTCACAGAAGTACCAGCAGGGTTGCCATGTGGGAAATCGAAGTTCCCATGGCTGGGGTAAGTGTTACCTTTTGGGAGGATTATGACAGTGTTATTAACAAGTCTGCCTTCTCAAAACAATCTGCATCCTGTTCAGGACTGAAGCTGGCTCAGAGAAATTGGTGCATCCTAAACAAAAAACCCAGCTCCGACAAAATGGAATATTAGCTTCCCCTCTCCTCCCTGTGTAGACCTTGTGTTGCCAGTTGCAAAAATGAACATTTCAAGAGGTGGACGGAAACTCATGGGCTAAATGATGCAAATCTCAATCATTTTGGAAAAACTCAGAACCATTTTTTTCTTTTTAAAAAACCACCAAACTATTTTTTTGCCACCTCCCAACAGTATATTCAAAGTGTGACATGCTGGAATAAGTTTTCACTTCCTCTCAGTCCGCAGCTCTGAGCAGAGGGCAGTTTGACACTTTGCATTAAGGACTGTTAATATTTCACTTTTTGTTCTCAATGCCACAATGTTCTCAATGCCACAAGGCTCTCTCATGTTTTGACAGTGGAACACTGAAGTTTTTGGTCTGTGATTTTGTATCTGTTTCTCTCATACACATTTATCAGGCAATGACTTCCTTCAGCCCCTACACCTATGCTGTGACACAAGTCCAAATGTGGTCTGGCGCAGAAACGGACTTCATTACTCTGCATCCACTACAGACCAGGATACCTTCAGTTCAATTTCCAGCTGACACTCAGTACAGCATAACATTTTTAAAATCAAACTCTCTCAGTATGCAGGCATAGCTGGACGGGCCAGAATTCGTTGCCCATTTGTCGCTGCTCTTGAGAAGGTTATGGTGAGTTGCCATCTCAAACTGCCGCAGTCCATGCAGTCTGAACGTTAAATAGCTGTTATTACAAAGGGAGTTCAAGGACTTTGAGCCAGTCACACGGAAGGAATGGCAATAAAGTTCCAAATTAGGATGGGGTATGGCTTGGACGGGAATTTGCAGGTTGTGCATCTGTTGCCCATGCCCTTGTACATGGTAGAGATTGCGGATTTGGTAGATGCTGGTGAAGCAGGCTTGGTTATTTGCTGCAGTGCATCTCATACATGATACGCACTGCTCTCACTGGGTCTTTTTCAATTATTTTACAGGATGAGGGCATCGCTGGCAAGGCCAGCATTTAATACTCATCCCGAATTGTTAAAAGCCAACCACATTGCTGTGGGTCTGGAGGTACACGTAGGCCAAACCAAGTAAGGATGGCAGTTTGCTTCCCTAAAGGACATTAGTGAACCGGATGGGTTTTCCGACACTCAGCAATGGATTCATGGTCATCATTAGGCTCTTCATTCCAGCTATTTATTGAATTCAAATTCCACCATCTGCTGTGGTGGGATTCGAACCCAGGTGCCCAGAACATTACCTGGGTCTCTGCATTAACAGTCCAGTGATAATACCACTAGGCTATTGCCTCCCCTATTGTGCGTTGATGGTGGAGGGAGTGAATGTCAAAGGCACTGACTGTCTTGAAGGGAGTTGAGCTGTACCCGTAGGAGCTGCACCCATCCCGGCAAGTTGAGATATTCCATAACCTTTGTGAACTGAGGTGGTAGTCAGGACTCTACAAGTGGTCTTGGTGCTCTTAAACCAATGAAACAAAACAAAATGACTAGGATTCCTGCTATATGATGCCAGCCAAACATGTAAGCTAACTGAGCATAGCTGTGAGCATGGCTCTGATATGTTCACAGATCATTCAGCCTCTTGATGGTCAAGTAAAGATCATATGCCCTTAACTTGGTACATTCACTGCAATTCTAAAATGCATAAGGTGGATATGGGTGGCAAGACTCATCAAATGTCTTCCATTTATAAGTCGTATACAATGTATTCTACTGGGAATCACTCCATCCACTCAATTCATTGCCTGATGTATTGAAAGAAATATCTTTTTAAAAAATCATTGATTCCCCATTGTCACCACTCAAATCAAGCAAAGCTGCAAAATATTCAGCCACCCTCTCACTTCCACTCTTTAATTCTTGTACCTTGTTCTCCAGAGCAAAGGAATCATATTGCGACAAATACGTCTGACACTTTCAATCTACAGGGTAAACCTCCCAGTAACCAAGCCTAATTGCAACAGATACTTATCCAATTCTGTTTTAAAGGGGTCTCAGCCTCAACTACTTTTAATCTAGGCATTACATACATGTTGGTCAGCACCTACTTACAGATGTAGGACCTATAAAATTGGGTGCATTTGCTCCTCAGAATGACATTGTATTTTTATGTTACTTAGAGTCATAGAGTTTTACAGCATGGAAAGAGACCCTTTGGCCCACAGTGTTTGTGCTAGCTGTGTGTCCATGCTGGTCATCAAGCACCTATCTATTCTAGTCCCATTTTCCAGCACTTGGCCCATAGCCCTTGTATGCTATGGTGCTTCAGTGATCATCTAACTGATCATCTACTATTTGTTGTATCTTGAAATCTACCTGAAGCAAACCTCTATGTTTGGGATCCAGTCTTGAATTAAGGTTCACTATCTATTTTACTGTTTATAACATTCTAGAATCCAGCTGGAAGATGGGAAGTTGCTCTTCTTTGGGCCCGATTGCAATGTCTATCTCTGCGTCTGGTACACTGGGACTTGGAATGAAAGATTCCAACAAGCAAAATACACTCACACTAATGCTTTTGACACATACAAAAGACACATATTAACCTGCAGAATGAAAAAAATAATAATTCTGTACAGATATCACAGTTGAGAAGAACTTAAAATAAAATCTCTTGACAACAGCTTTATTTAGTACCCCAGGAAGCTGGATAAATGCAATGCCGATGATATGTATGGATGAATAATTAAATTCTAAATTCATGATGGAACCTACCCGGGTTGCCATATTCATTGCCACTGTTGCCTCCCGGTGGTGGAGGTAAAGAAGGATATGGTGAAGGTCCGGGTCCCAGAGCTGCAATCATCTCCATGACATTTGGCATAATCATCTGACTGGGACTCATCGTTTTAAACCTCTTGGACAGTGGACCATCTGGATCATCTTTGATGTGAATATCAGACTTCAGTGGAACTGGTCTCCAACTGCACGTTGGATCAATGGTGACCTCTTCAAACTCTGAGCTGGAGTGATACAGAGGAGACTTAACAAATAGCTACTACAAAATACTTAAAGTAATTGCTTATTTCCTGCAGGTACCTATCACTTAACAAATGAGAAATGTCTTATACCAACTGATCTTCAACCTTTCACCCACACGAAGAAAGCTTGCCAGATCACGCTGGCTTCTTCTGAACTTGAAGCAGAAAATTTATGCTAGTACTAGTCTCTAAATAGCTTTAGATGAGTAGAGAGTTTACAACACCTCTGCATAGGAATACTAGATAAACAAGTTTAAAAAGAGCTCAAATTTAGTGGCAACACCACAAATGGTACTCTAAATTACATGCATCCAGTGTCAGATGAGATCAGGATTTCTGGATGTTACTTCTCAATCAAACATAATTTAAACAGATGGGAATTTAGACTTTTGGAAGGGATATGGTAAATGTGATTTGTATTTGAGGGTAAGAGCATTTAAATAGCAGGTTCCATGATCGCAGGATAGCACATGATCAAGAAAGTAAATTCTGAAGGCACAGCTGCCAATTTGTGAACAGCATGATTTCACAAATAGCAATAAGCTCTGCTACCAGATAATCCTCTTTGCATGCACGTTGTTGATCTCTCAAACATTAGCCAGCACACCAAGAGAAGACCCTTTGACTTTCTGGAAGGTATTATTGAGTCATGGAGTTATACAGCACGTTTCACACGTTCTGCCATGTTAGAACAAGTTGTGGTAGTCATGGCTGCCATTGCCTCCATAGATGGAAGATAAAAGCATCCTCATTTATAATTGTGGAATTCCTAAAAAGACCAGGCAGCTGCACTCAATTTGCTTTTCACAACAACCAGACAAAAGAAGAACTACCACCTTTAGGAAAACCTACTTTTGAATGTTGGATAGGATGCTCCACATATATTGGTCAACTTCAAGTCCTTCCAGGAGAGCTGTTTTACTGTCATCGGAAGAAAAAAAGTATTGTCAGTAACTTCCTTACAAAAGTGGACACATATCATTTCAGGACGAAGTGCAACAATCACTCAATTTCTGTGAAATTAAAACTAGCAGGAGTTTTGATAGGGTGTGTGGAGAGAAGTTGACTCCATTCAGAGGAGGGTCAATGGCTAACAGAGGCAGATATGGGACAATTGGAATGTGGATTGCTTTTACGTGACCACCTGTGATCCGGAACGTACTTCCTGAAAAGGTGGTGGAAAAAGATTTGGTAATAATTTCAAAGGGAAACTGGACAAATAACTGAAAAGGAGACATTGTATGTCTGTGATGAAAGAGCAAAGAAATATGATGAATTGAATAATTTTAAAAGCTGGCATGTAATGGGCTGAATGGCCTCTTTGTTGTAGAGTTTTTGATGACAGAACAATGAAAAGCTAATTCTTTGAAGATGTTGGGAGATTTTTGATTTTCAAACTTCTGCTGAAGTGAATAAAAACCCAAGATCAACCATTGCACCACATAAGTTTTGGAGTTGAATATTGAAGACTTTTGATGGAAATGTAGTCTGGCAAACCTGCAAAACCTGCAGAATAAACATGTCCTGGCTAATGTCAACATGGAGGAACTCACTCTCGAAATCGAGAGGGGTTTAGAGCACAATTGCGGTGTCAAGGGGTTAGACCAGAAGAAAGGGACTCTAGAGAGAGCCAGTGTGGACCTGATTGGCCAAACAGACTCTTTCCATACTGTAATGACTCTGTGACAAGAAATTATTTGTGTTCAGATGTTCTATCTGTCACTGTTTACTGAATTGAGCAGGGAGGAAAAACAAACATTAGCAGAAAATGGTCTCCACTGTGTTTTATGCACATCACTCAAATTAATCTCCCGTGGGGATAAAGAAATCTCCACATTTAACTGAGAATTCCCATGGGTAATTTTTCTGTGCTATTAAAAACAGAAACTTGGATAGACCCAACAGAGAAATGGTAAGGATTCTGTGCAAACTGGTGTCCTTTTTACTTACAAGTAAAAATGATACCCTGCACTAATAAAGCATTTCATTTTATCCCTTAGCAAGTTACTGCACTGTTATATCAGCAAACAGGGCAAACCCCAGCAACATAAATGACTAGTTAACCTTTTAACAGTATTGAAGGAAGGAATAGTGGCCAGGATGTCTGGGAGAATTTCCTACTCATGTTGGAATAGCATCATGGAATCTTGGAAAGGCAGACCCATCGTGCAGCCTGTCTCACAAACCAACATGCAGCATTAAAGGAAAGTTTTTAATGTTATGTTTTATCCACTCGAGCTATGGAACTACAAATTGTTATATCTAAAAGGAAGCAATATTTTTAAAAAAGCATCCCAAAGCAGCGAACAAACATCATGGCATTTCTTGGGTGAAGATGCACATTTCTCTCACAATGGTTCAATGTCTCGCTCCACAGATACTGCCAGACATTTGCTGCTTTTATTTCAAATTTCCAGCATCTGGAGTATTGCTTTTATTTTACTTACTTGCAAACAGGGCATCTCCATGTTCCCCTCTCACAGTTCAGTTGCAAGTACGATTCCAAATCAAAACACTGTAGTAACAAGGGAATGACACAGAAAATCCTATCAATGCATACTGGCACAGAGCATCTGAAACATTAGTCAAGATTAGACTGCTCACAAATTCTCCACACCATGGGTTACTCGCACTCAGTTAGTCAACTCTCCAATTTTAGCTTTAAGCTGGTAAATCACCCTTTCAGATATAATCTAGCTCTCACCTAACAACCATGTTAGCATTAAACAAATCTGATTAAGTGACAATCCCTGATCATACAAGGTTGTCAATACACAGGGAAAGACAGGATGGCGGGAATACTAACCTGTACGTGTTTACAGTCATGGCCTCTCGCTGGTAGCTGGATCCGCCTGAACGTGATGGGACATTTCAGAGACACCTTGATTGCTGTCTGTTCCACTCCATCTTCTCCGTTTAATGTAGCACTGCCCGAGGAAGCTGCCACACTGCTGAAGTTCCTTTTTACTGGTTAACAAGATGGAATTTATTAGTGGTGTCATTGTCACAGATACAGATGCAATATACTCTCAAAACAAGTACACTTTTTATTCTTGACAACAAATGAAATGATTCCGCCAGAATTCTGTATTATTCCAGTCACCATATTATTCCAGTACCTGACATCTCACTCAATTTGACCTTTCAATCTGATTACAGTTGTTTAAAAGCAAAATGTTGGACATAAATCTGAAGGTCTCTTCCAAGCGACAAATGTGGCTGATGTTAGGATTTGTGTGACATTTCTCTGGTCTCTCACCTGGCAAGAGGCTAAGGGAATGCCCAAGGAGTCTTAAAAACTCGGTTTCTGTCCCAGCGCTACACAGGACCATATGATTCAAATTCTGATGTGGACTTTTGAGTCAAGTGTGAGAAACAACTTGGTGACAATCTTCTATCTTAACAGTAAAGCTAGTTGGTCTTGTACGCATGTGTGAAAACTGGGTAAGAGCTCAGATCTGCTAACCATGTCATCGTCAAGACCCACAAATGTATAATGGGCACATCGAATTCTTAGGGAAGGAAGACTGAAGCCATAAGACATAGACAAACTTGTCAATGATTACCTTCATGACAGAAGTGGAAATAATTTCTATCTAAAAACAATGGTTGATAGCTCACTCTGTAGCAAACATCTAATGACAGAGTGAAGTATGCCAGCGTTGGCTTTGACCTAGTCACATGGCATACATTTTCCACAACAGATCACCATTAGCCCAAAGAAAGGTCCTTTTCTGTTTCTTTTCAAATTGCTGTTCTTTCAAAGGCAGGCTCTGTAATAGTCAACTTCTCTCAAAGTCCTCAGGTTAGTCAGCTCTGATGTCGGAGACTGAGCAATAGATTGTGAACAGCAATGGGGGTCAGTCAGTCTTGGAAGAGGCCATTCAAATTACCCCCAAGAGAAATTAAACACATTGGGTCTATGGTCAACTGTGAATAACTGATCTCTCCGATTTATGGCACACAAGCTGATGAGGTTACCCAATAGCAAAATTAACACAGAGGCCTCAATTTTCCTTTCTACTTTGTGAAATAATCTGAGACGTTTACGAGGACATCATTTATCCACACCTGATAGATTATATACATCCTTTAAAAAGACTATGTCCATATGTGATTAGCATACAACTCTACCTCATCACATAAAAATACTGATAGCTTAGAACAGAATTGTTACAGCACAGAGGAGACCATTCAGCACGGTGTGCCTGACTGGCTCTCCAAAAAGCATCTTGATTTAGTGCTATTCTCCTACATTTTCCTATACTCTTGCATTTTGTTTCTATTTAAATAATCATCACTCTTGCCTCACTGAACCTGTCTTCACCACACTTCCAGACAGTGCATTCCAGACTGAACCGCTGTATGTGTGAAAAAGCCTTTTTCCCCCTCACAGTACATTTTCTTCTTTCGCAAATTGCTTTCAATCTATGCTCTCTTGTTCTTGATTCATTTCATGAGTTGGAAGGTATTTTCCCTGTGTACTCTATCTAGCCCCCTCTCACGATTTTGAAAACTTCTACCAAATCTCCTCTTAGCCACCTTCTCATGAAGGAGAACAGTCCCTACCATTCCAATCTATCCCCTTAACCAATTTTCTGATCTCCTTCCCTTCTGCCCTTGTGTCACCTAAAACATTAGATAAAGAAACTGTGCATTTGTATGTTTTCATTCTGGGCAGTAGTAAGGCTTCCACTTGGTTTCCCTCAACCAATTTTCTCTGCTGTAATTTGGAATTATCTGAAAAAACATCAAAAGAGGATACTGGAGCACAGTTATTCTGAAGACATGTCAGTGCATTGGGTAAGTCTAATAATCTTTGTTCATTCAGATGTCAATATGATGAAAAGACTCTAACCTCTTTGCAATGCATGAGGCAAGAACTCCTGAAAAAGATTTTAAAAAGTGTATACCCATTAAATGTAAAATACTATCCCTGTCCACCTACTTTTTGTGATGCAGTGTTCAGCAGGGAGAAGCCTTTTCTTCAACAAGCCTTGAAGCACGGAGCGGACTGATGGTCTGTGCACTAACTGAAGTACAAACAAGTGCGACTGCAAGGAGAGAGAGAGATAGAACAATGGGATTAATGACATTCAGGAAGCATAAGGATATTTTTTTCCAATGAGTAGTACATATCAGATTATTCCCCAGGCAACAGATAAAGCTGTACCTCAGTAGAACTCTATCAAACATGGTACTTTGAAGATGATAAATGTGTTACAGATTCATAAATCTGACAAAAAAAAGGAACTGTCCTCTCCAAATTTAAAAAAAAAAATCAATGATCTTAAATGTGTAGCCAGTATCCCTTACTTCACATGCTGTGTGCATGCTATTTACTGATACAAATGAATCCATCATTTGCTCCCCAAAAAGCTTTTCTTTTGGCAGGAAGTTTTGTTAGTCATCACTCTCTCCCATGCCAGCACACTTCTGCCTCACTGGGCAAGATTAGGATTTTTCACTATTACCAACCAGCAGCAGGAACTGAACCAAACCAGTTTTGAAATTACTCTTCACAGGCAGGACTCAACGTTATTTCTTCATTTAAAGGTTTTAGGAGCATAGACCACACTTTCAAGTTCCATGTACTGGAAAGTTTTGAATATGAGTAGACAGTCATTTCATGGTGTTTTCCTCTGACACACACAGCTGTGTCCGAATGTAAAACGTATATGAGACAAAAATAGAAACTGCTGGTTTTACAGGAGGAATCCAGTTCTGAGGAAGAGTCACTTGACCTGAAATGTTATCTCTGATTTCTCTCCACAGATGCTGGCCTGCTGAGCTTTTCCAGCAATTTCTACTTTTATTTTTGATTTACAGCATCTGCAGTTCTTTTGTTTTTTAACACAAGAGCTATACAGTTGTTGCTGTAAAGCTCACACATCACCAGTAACCAACTTCAGGCTGTATCAACTTAAGTGGACTATAGAGATCAATGACTAACAGCTCAAGTTAGATTACACAAAGCTTAGCAACAAAGTAATATGTTGTGCATAATACATTGTAATGCTCTTTCCATTTGAAGACATCATATGATCTAATGAGCAACAAGAAACATCTTTGGAAATCTATGAGTAACTAATAATAAAACTTGAACACAGTGGATGGCACAACTGAAATGTGTATGCAGGATAAAATTCATAAGAAATAAAACACACACAGCATTTATTGTCTCTATGCAGATCCCTCAAAGCTATTTCCCAATTTCTCTTACTACGTCTGATTTCTCAACATATTCTACATCAGATAACGAACTGGGATTTTCCTTTAACTCTCTGTTACCTACACTTAGATACCTACTTTTACCAATTGTATTTTAAATGAGGAATTATAATTTTCCACAAAAATACAGCCAAAGGTATGTGAGGGTTGGATAACTAACAGGAAACAGGCAGTCAGCGTGAATGTGTATTTTTTTTTAGAACGACAGGATGTGAAGAGTGATGTGCCACAGGGACTTCAACAGTTTACAATTTAGATAAATTACTTGCATGAAGGGACTGAAGTTTTGTTGCAAATATGCTGAGGTGTTAAAAATAGATAAGAAAGTAAATTGTGAAAAAGACAAGCTATAAAAAGATATATGTAGGGTGATATGCCAAATGGAGTATAATGTGGAAAAAAATGAATTGTTCATTCTGGCAGGAACAATAAAAAAGCATTTTTCTAAATGGTGAGACATTGCAGAGCTCCTAGATGCAAAGGGATCCAGGTGTCCTTGTGTATCTACTACAAAAAGTTGGTAAGCAGGTACTCGTATGTTAACATTTGTATTCAGTTCATTCACGATAAAAGTAATGAGGTTGCACTTCAATTAAACAGGGCTCTGGCTCTGACTCTGACCAATACTAGTACAGTTTTGGTCTCCGTAATTAACAAAGGATGAAAATGAGTTGAAAGCAGTTTAGAGAAGGATTATTAGGTGCATATCTGGCATGGGATTTTTAAAAAAATACTTTTTCTTGAGATGTGGGTTTGTTTGCTGGGGCAGCATTTATTGCCCATCTCTTGTTGGCCTTGAGGTGGTTGTGGTGTCTTGCTGCAGTCCATCTGGTGAAAATGGATCCACAATGCCACTGGGGAGGGAGTTCCAGGATTTTGACCTTGCAACACTAAATGAATAGTGATTTATTTAAAAGTCAGGATAGTATATGGTTCAGAGGGGAACTTGCAGACAGTGGTGTCTCACTTATCTGCAATATTTTGTCCTTCTAGATTGAAGTGATTGTAGGTTTGGAAGGTGCTAAGGAGCCTTTGGTGAATTTCTGCAGTGCATCTTATACATGGCACACACTGCTACTACTGAAATTCCATGGTGGAGGGAGGGAAAGTTTGTGGATACAGTGCTATCAAATGGACTTCTTTGTCCTAGTTAGTGTCAAGCTTCTTGAGTGTTTTTGGAGTTATACTGGTCCAAGCAGTGAGAATTCTATCAGACTCCTGACTTGTGCCTTGCAGGTAATAGACAGATCTGGGGATTCAGGTGGTAAGTTATTTGTTGCAGGACTCCTAGCCTCTGACACTGTAGCCTTCCAAAGAAAGGTTGGACAGGCCAGGCTTGTTTCTACTGGTGTTTCGAAGAGCAGGATGTGACGTGATTGAAAAGATCATGAGGGATCTTATGGGAGAATATTGAACTCGGAATCCCTGTTCAAAACCGAGGGTTACCCATTTAAAACTGATGAGGTGAATCTTTGGAACTCTTTCCCTGAACAATGCTGTGGAAGCAAAGACCCTAACATTTCGAAAGCAGAGCTAGATAGATTTTTGTTCAGCAAGAGGGTGAAAAATTACCAGGGGTAGGTGGGACCATGGAGTTAAGGTTGCAATCAGATCAGCTATGCTCTTATTGAATAGTGGAGCAGACTTGATGGGTTGGCTACGGCTCCTAATTTGTATGTTTGTATTTTGGAGCACAGAGCCGATTGCTAACATAAAAAGATGGAGAAAATTCAGCACCTGTTTAGTTCCACACTTACTTAGGTTACACCCAAATTTCTTTGTCCTTTCTACTCATTTATCAAGCAATGTGAGTAGGGCATGTCTGGAGCCATTTTAGTGATTGCAAAAATAATTTTTTTCTGCTGGCTTAAACTGGGTATAAAATAACACATCAACTTTTCTGGGCTGAAGAGAAAAGACTTTTGTGAAAGCAATTTTCCTTATTTATCCTTGGTGAGATCTGGGTTGAGTTCTCTGCTTCTTTGAGTGCAAACTTTAAGGAACGAGTATGAGTTACATTACATTAACAGTCGGAAAGCTTCTGTGATTGCAGTATCTTAAATATCTGCTTTGCACAAGGTGCATGAATGATAGTTACACAGCTTCAAACTTTGATTTCCATCCTTAAAGGAGAGATGCACAATCTTATTTCTCTGTATTTTCCCAGGAATCGTTTAAGCTGATTTTTACCTGTCCTCAGTTTCTTAAGAGTGGCAGAAAGTTTGGGAGTAAACTGCTGGCTGCATAATAAAAATCATACATTTCAAATCAGCTTGCTTTGTACATCTCTCTGACCGGAAATTACAGGCTGCTGTGACTACGTAGGGAGCATTATATCACACACCAATGCAGGGAAAGAATAACATAGCAAATGGAGAACTGACATTAGTTCTGTTAAAAACATTGGCAAATGGTGGAGACCGGTAGCCAGTGTAGCATTAAGCAGCTGAGCAAGTAAGACAGCAGGAAATTCTCCATGAGCACTATGATAAGTAGTAGATTGAGAACTAAGGTAATCATTCAAGAGTGTGGGACTAGTATAACAAAAACATGCTTCACTCTGACATATGCAGTTATTTTTAAAGCAACATCATTTTAAAATGGTTGCTGTAATTCTCAAATCATCCAACTGTACTTATTTTTTTCTTTCCAAGGAAGAATGCCAGTTGGTGGCACAGTCCAAGTGGATGCTGCACAGCACAAAGCAAACTCAGTAAGAATGTTTCTTACTGCTGTTCCCCAAGCCCACAAGAATGGGCTTGAAATGAAGAAAGGAGATTGGAGGCCAACTGCTCCTGAGAACAACTCACGTCCATCTTAGAAGTATATGAAAAGACCTTGGAGCAGATAATCAGGAGACCTACAGACACACCAGAAAAGGAGATATTTTATACAAAGACACAAACTAGGACAAAGTAAAAGATTTGATCATACTTACACAGCAACAAGCAGTGACTGTGATCTGGATGGTGTTCCTTCCTGGCTGACAGACATGCTTCAGATGCAAAGGCTTGTGAGAGGTCTTGTTGTCACCTCTCTCGATGGTGAGGGGAGTGGCGTTCACACTGACCTGGACCGATGCTGGCCAGTTTGTGTTCATCTGTCGGTCTTCATGGTGGTAACATTTAAACTGAAGCTCCAAGTCAGATCTGCATATAAATTGCAGAGGTCATACACAAAATTGGCACAACACAGCAAAACTTCTTCAGTCCAAAAAAACCGCTTGCAAACCAGTGTGGCTGCTATTTCTCCATGTAGACTCAACCTCAATGGTTCCATTAGTGCCATCTCCCATGAAGCTGGAGGTTTTGAAATGATCCAATATCTTTCTATCCTAATAGCTGAGAATATCTATACAAACTCCTACAGTTTTCTTCAAAACCTTCAGCAATCTTATAGCACGCCCCTTCCATGCTGAAGGAAACAGGAACTACCTGTAGCTAGTTAAAGCTGACCAGGATTCGATTTTCACTATTTCTATCTTTCCTGCTATTATTAGCTCCATGCAAATATCACAAATGACTGGGATCTCTCCAGTATGTACCACTATTCATGTGAAAGCTTTACTACTGATGGTTAGCAGACTAGACAACCTTTGAGCATTACAAATCTGTCAAAATCCAGCAGACTGAATCTGACAGATTCAAGGTCTCTGTCTCTCAGCTATTCATCAGATCAGCTTGCTGAGTCGTTGTTCTAACCTGTGCTACTACTGATAAATATGTCTCATTCACATCAGCAAAACACCACATTCACATCCCAAATTAGAAACAGGTAGCAGAGAATGGGAGAAATTCCTTCCTCTTTTCTCGACATCCACAGTCAAACAGAGATTTATTTTTTTACTCAGGGGTGGGGGAAGAGAGGTGGGATGGATTTCGGGCAAATCATTGACTGCCAGTTCCCAAGCCCTATTTTCTTGAACTGCCTGCAGTTGTGTGATGGAGCCACCATTAGGCAGGAACTTATTATAGCTTTTCATAATTTCCTGAGGGCAGTTAAGGATCAGCGGTGGTTCTGGGCTCACATGCAGAACAGACCAGGAACAATCATCAGGTTTCCCTCCTTAAAGGATACAAGTTAACTTGAAGGGGCTCTCCAACAATCTAAAGGCTCATGGTCATTATTAATGATTCTAACTTTTTCATTCCAGATTTATTTAACTTAGTAATGGGGAGCCAATGGTAAGTGGTGGAATTTGAACTCAATTAAAAAAACAGGAATTAAAAGTCTTCTGATGACCATGAAACCATTATTTAATTTTTAAAAAACCCATCTGGCTTATACTTGTCCTTTAGGAAGGAAGCATGTATTCCTCACCTGGCCTGGCCTACATGCGACTCCAACTGCCTTCTGAAATGGCCAAGCAAGCCACTCCTTTCAAGGGACCATAGGGGTTGGTAATACAAGATTCGAAAAGTAGAGTGTTCCCATGAAACCTTTCATAAGCCAATATGGCATAAATCGAAGTAGTATTCATCTATATGGGAAAAATTTTGCCTTTTACCATAAGAGCGAAAATCCTCTTCTGTTTCTTTTGGTTAGTGAAAAGAAGTACTAATGTAGGTCTTTCATAGAAGCGAAGTGGCATAAAGCGAACTTTCAAAAAGCGGGGGTTACCTGTAAATCCTCACCTTCCTGGGATTAGTCCAGGTCTCTGGATTACCAGACCAATAATAATCAGCATTATCCCATGCCTCATTATTTCCACTTAATGGGCAAAATGTCTCTGAGACACAACCCAATTTATTATGTTGACAAGATGAGATATTAGACAGAAAGCAACATTGACATTTGCACCATTTAAACTATTTAGATCAATGCTGTCACAAAATTTCAGAAAAAACACCTATAAGCTAGGATCTCACGGTATGATTTCAGCAGCTTATGCCCTACAGTAATAAAATATCTCAATGTTTTTTCCAGGGCTCAAACACAGCAGTTAAACTCTCCCTTCACAGCAGTCCTGATGGAGTAGCTTTCTTCTAAGTGAGACATGAATGAAGTCAAGCCCCTTCTTCCTATTCAGGTGGATATAAAAGAATCCGTGACACCTACTGGAAGAGGAGCAGAATTTTCCCTGCTGTCTTGACAAACCTCCATCCCTAGAAAACACCCACTGATCATTTACCTCAGTGCTCATTAGTGAATCTTAGAAACACAGAAAATAGGAGTAGGTCATTCATCCCATTGAACCTGCTCCTCCGTTCAACACAATCTTAGCTGATCTTCTTTCTCAATGCCTTACTCCTATTCTCTCTCCATAACCCTTGACACCCGCAGTCTCAAGAAATTAGTTCTTTCTTAAAACTTATACAATGACTTGGCCTTACGGAGTACAGCATTTCACAGAGTGAATAAATTTCTCCTTATTTCAGTTTGAAATGGTCTACCACGTAATCTTGAAACCCTGGAGTGTTGTTTTACACAGGCCATCTTGCCTCTACAATTCCCAGTTGGCGGGAAACATCATCCCTGCAATCAATCCCATCAGAATTTTATAAACATCAATAACATCTTGCAGTGCTGAAGCTGATAGCTGTAGCTGCTTATAAAACAACAATGACTGTCCTCCAAACCTAGATAACCCCAAGGATGTGAAAGGCACCATCCAATTATCAGTGATTTCTGCCTGTGCTCTTACCTCCACATTAATGTCTGGTGCACTGACTGCCGCAGGTGGAAGACATGGTTGCTGACTGCCAGGTTATGCTCCAATCGGAAGGGCTCCAAAACCACACCATCGCGGACTGGGAATGTCAGTCGCAGCTCATCGTTGGCTGAGACCAAAGAGGGAGAGAAAGTGTCAACTTTCCCTTTAGTATCTGTGACACAGTAAAAACGTGGTTTTCATATCATCACCAGATTTCACTTCATCGGAACAATTCCCTCTTCCCCACCCCCGGACTCTGCAGGTGTGCATCTTGCCCTGGGTGGCAGGGTGGACTGGAGATCCTCTGAGCCAGAGGATTGTCATAAATTTTACCCCAGGTGGGGAAGGAGGCAAACAATGCTGTTTTTAACCCTCTGCTAACACCATCCATCCAGTGTTCACTAGTGTCACCCCAAGGATAGATATTTCCTAATCAACCGGTTTGGAGATGTTAATACACACCTCTGGCGCAGCTAGGCCTTGAACCCAGGCCTGGTGGCTTAGAGGTAGGGACACTACAACTGTACCACAAGGAGCTCTAAATCCTACGTGAAACATTGTTAACACGTGGTACTTAACTGATAAATTTCACCCAATGAAAGCAGGCTAGTTTGATTTGCATTTGACTTAGTACATGCAAATAGGTTTTTTTGCATGCAAATCATACACCTGTTTGTACGTCCAATGCAGGGAATCAGAGTGATGTTTAAGCATTCAAGATCCTCAGTGGAAAAATACACTATGGGTAACAATTTAATTCTTTGGGTGGGTGGGTGGGTGGGGGGGGAGGAGGAGGAGGGAGGGGGGGGCGGGTGTAAATGCAAAGCCTTCGCTGTTGTATATTGAAATGTAGTTATCAAAATCTTGAACACAAGTCTACAGTATGAAGTCAGCATTTCTGACTGCTAAATTGTCCCTGAAATTCACCACCCCACCCCCAACTTAAAGTATAATGGAAATGGTCCAAAATTAGTTGCGACTAGTCCAGATGCTCATCACTCTTCACATGAAGAAAATTGTTCAGCTCTCTACTCTAAAATTAAGATGCATGACACCCAATCCCATTTTGAAAATAAAATTCAGGATTCATCTCCGCAAAATTACAGGAGAGAAAGTTGACCGATGCAAAAGAAAGTCAATTAATAAATATATTGGGATCAGATGTTAGACATTGCAAATGTGCTTTTTGTATAATTTAAAAGCTCAACAAGACAGAAGGTGAAGGGACATGATGCAAAGAGTTTAACCGCTTAGGTGGTGACATTGCGAAGTCAAATTTACAGTCAGGAGTTTTAAAGGGAACCACACCTTATAAACCCTGGCTTCAGCAGAACTGACTGACAGCTGTCTGCACAGCTGGAATTTTGCTCTCCTGATAATATCACAAAGGTCCGGCACAGCTAACTGTCCAGGGCATTCAGCAAATATGAAATAAATAAATCTTTGTTAGGTCACGAGGTGGTCAAAATTGTGTGACCACCACAGTACTGAAACCCAGCTGAAAATGCATTTGTTATATTTCCCATTAAATACTTTTCTATTATAATTCTAAGTCTTGCGGACACACTCTTTGATGCTCCTCAGCTCACAGATTGACACAGTGCACGGGGCACATCTTTAAACCGGAGCTACACTAACAAAAATATTCACTGAGAATGGATACAGATCCCAAGTAGACCATGGGGCCACACTCCCTCTGGCTTCTGCACCCATTCATCCCTCACCATTGCCTCAATGGAAACCACACTTTCAATGAGAGACATCTGAAGAAAATTATTTTCCATTCTTCTGCTCCCTTGTATGTGCAAATGTAGTGAGGGGTTCAAAAGGGGGATTGACATTTCGGGATTTAAATTAACAAGCTAGAGACCATGTTTGGAATTGACAACTGATGTATACAGGCAACGTGGCTTTCAAATACACATTCCAAGAAGGAAACTTGAGATTGACACCAATAACCTCAAGGAGCATTCTCAGGGGAACTTCCGAGAGCAAACTAGTGGAAACAGCCAATGCTGTTATTCCTTTTGTCAAAGTGACAGTGGGAGATCAAGTGCTCCTTGTCAAAATTACTGTCAATTGTCTGTTAATGGGTTCTGCAATGGTTCTGGCCCACTCTGAGGGGTAAGAACAAACAAATTACATTTACAATCATTTTATGGTGGACCATCAGAACACCCTGCTGTAGTTGTGTTATACCGGGCTACAAAGTAAGGGGCGGAGATTTGAAGAGCTGCATCCTCCGCTGCACCACATCGCAATCCCAGTTTTAAAAACATTCACATCCGACTCACTTGGAGGTGGTGGCGGCAAGGAGCTGAGGTTGGGTTTGATATCAGGTGGGAATGGTGGCTTTACATCCTGGTTAGGAGACAAGTATGGTGGAATACTGCTTCCTGGAGTCATGGGCGGAGTGGGATTCCCCGGCACAGGAGAATGAGGATAGCTTGCCACAGACCTCGGAGGCTAAAAAGAAAGAAGAAGTGATGATTGTATGGAGTACTTCACGTATATCATATGCACAGTCAAATATCAGATCCATGGCGATTCTAATTCAATAACAGTATCATGCAACAGGCAGTAATAACATTTTAATCCACAGAAACTAGGGTAGAAATTTTGCACCATTTCCAAAATCTTATCAGTAATGGATTTATTTGGTGCTCAGAGAAAAGCTCGGACAGTTGGGGAAATATGGAAGAGAAAAAGCCACCCCTTTATCAAAGAGAACCCTCTCCCTTTGAATAAAACCAAGCAGGACTGACCTACATCCACTCAGAACCAACTGGTATCTAATAACACAACCTGTTACATACAGGGCCCCATCCCCATTCATCACATTCCTCATATATCATGTCAGTTGTAGGGAAGAAACATTTCAGACTGAAAAAACTCCCACTGCCCGGGAACAAGACAGTACCACGACCCAATGCAAAACACAGCTGACAGATCTCAAAAGCTGGGTTTGAGCTATTTCTGTCTGGAATGTGCAATGTACTGGCTTTTTCTCAGCTGAATGATTTCATTTTTAAGACATGTGGAGGGGCAAGGAGATTAAACACTTAAAAAACTGCAAAATGCAATCATATTTTATCTGACTGAATGCCTCACATTGCTCGACTATCCTTTGTGCAGCAAGTTCTCGTCTTTACATTTCTCTGTCTTGCTATGAGCCTGAATTTTTATTTGTATGCTCCAAGCATGCTTTTCAAGTACAGTCTCCTACATGCTGTTCCTTCCTGAAAAGTCCTCAAGATTTGTCACAGCATCTCTCTGACTCCAACTTCTTTGCCCCATGATCTCAGAAGCCTAGGAACAGTTGCTCCCCTCAATCTTGTCTGCGCACAAGTTTCAAACTTTGTGCATCTGTTGGCTTCTTCCCTTCCTCCACCTAAACCTCTGATTGTGACCTATTTCCCTGCATGGTCATTCCTGCTGTCTTTGACCCAGTGTCCTCCTCTAAGAACTTGAGCCCTTCACGTGCACTTCCAAATCTTGTCACACATCTGAGAAGACAACTCCCATTACATTTGTATTCAGACACTATGTGATCTTGCAAAATGTCAGCTATGTAAGTGAACAGATATCAGCCGTCAATTTGCTCAATTAATTAACTAACAAAAAAAAATTGTTTTTTTTTAAGCATTTGTTTTTAATGTGTGGAGTAGAATCAGTAAGAATAATGTAATCTTACTTTGGTTTCTTTTCCACTCCCAGCATTTGTGATGGAGAGACAGAGAGGACACTAGTCAGGCAGTCAGCGATGAGAAGAGGATGGGACGTTTCCAATTATTGTGTTCATTAGTAATAAAAAACAGAATTGGCAGGTTTACTGTACTGTAAAAATTGGCTAGCTCAACATTGTTATTCCATAGTTAAAGCAAAAGCATTGCTTTCCTCATGTGACATAACCTATCGAAATCTATGTTGTAACACTGAGAAAGCACCGATAAACAATGCAGCATCAAAAGACCTAAGGTGTGGTACTCTAAAGGCTCACATAGTCAATGGTGCATTCCCATATATTAAGTTGGAGGGTTGGTTTGGAATTGTGCTACTGGAACGGCAGTTTACCTCCCAAGGATTTGGCACTAATGATGTGGGAGCTTGGAGACTAGAAATGCTGGAATTGGGTGCAAAGAGAAAACTGTGCCTCAATTGAAAAAGGGATGACTATGAATCTGGCATCTATACTATGGGGCCCACCAAGATAGAAGGCAAGGATTAAATTCAGAGAATTTTAACTGTGGTGCAAAAAGTACCAGAAATACAACTAGACCCAAATGAATATCAGTAATACTGTGAACTAAGCACAAACTAAAACAATTTTAGTAACATTGACACATATCTGGGAGTAAGTCCAACCGCATACAAAGCAATTGAGTATGAAAGACCAACAATTATGGAACAGACACAGTGTTATCTGTCCCCTCTTTCAATTCTATCCTTCCCCTCTCCATTGGTTTATAGTTCATTTCTGATTCACAATTGCTCAAACCACCATCTAAGTCACCAGAGAACAGTGACACCCAGTTAAGTGATGGATTCATTTACAAGGCTGGTCCCCACAGTGGAACTCCAGTTAATGAATGAAACGTGCCAGAGGACAGATGTAACAACAGCATGCAAAATGTTAAATCAAAACACTACCAATGGTGATCAGTAGGCAATACCACAAAAAATATAACCAGGACAGAGACACTTTGTACCTACCTGCAGGTTTTAACAAACCATGGAGCAAACAAGCTCCCAGGTGTTGCAGTGGGATGCTTACATAAACATGCAGAGGCTCAAAATATTGTCAGTAGCATCCACAGAAAACTGTTAGTTCACTCTCATATAAACATGCAACCTACCAGATGAAAGTAAAATTGTAATGAGAAATGAAATAGTGAGTTTGACCCATCACGACTGATTTTCATTTATATGCATGTAACATGCTTTTAAATGGGAGTCGTGGTGATATGTGATGGGATCTACAAAGGATGGGGGAGAGGCTGGACTGACACAGCTTGCTGTTTACTGCAATTCTCAGTGGCCAGCATTTCGCAGCTCTTCATCAAACTTCCAATTGGGAATATCCCAAGTCAACCTGGCCGAATTCAGGACCAAAGTCAGAAAAGGTATGGGTAATTGGTTTGTAAAATGTTTGACTTAGGCTCTTGAGAAACAGCAAGTACCCAGAAGTTCAAAAGCAAAATGTGATTTAGCATTTTCATCTGACTTTGAGCTTTAGATGGTCTTCCAAAACTACTGCTGTAATAAATGTTTCTGAGGTAAGTAGTGTTACATTGAAAGGAAAATAATCTCCCCAGCTTCTACCGAAAGGATGATGGGGGTGGAGGGGTTAGAGAAAGGAGCCTTTAAAGTAAATTACATAACTCTCCAGCAATTCCACCACCCCTCACTGCCAATCCACTCCCTGCTACAATTGTCCGTCTTTTTTTCCTTTGATAGGATTTTTTTTCCTGGAATGCTCCCCCAGCTTCTAGCAGCCATTGTCTCTTAGCCCACAGATCTTTCTTCACATGCCTGATAAAAATCGGAGGCTTACAGTCTCTCATGTGATGGGGTGAAGAGAAACATGGTGCACACAAGTTCAAAATGGACTGTGCAGTCAGGACACGGAAGTCTGGTTAGACCCACAGTCTTCATAGAATCCCAGCCCCAACTGAAAGGGAAAGATCATAGTCAGCCTAAAACCTGAGGGATCACTCCCTGACAAGCAAGGCAAGCAGAGGTCAAGGGTTAAACAAGAGCAAATGGCTCATGGGCTTCCTCATGAGGAACAGAGGAGCACTCCTGCCCAAAACGTAAACAAATCAAAAACTGGCCCAGCCATCTTCTGGCTGACAAGCCCCCTCTCCAACTGCTCTGGCCTCTTGGGCAAACCTATTCCGTTCCTCTGTTCAGTCATTTGACTGGGCAGATTTTGACTGTCATGGAATATACACTCTTCAAGGACCCTGCCACTCCGTTCCCAAGGTAATCCTGCTTATTTCCTTAATATAGGGGAGTCTCTAATGGTTTTAAGTTTAAGTTGTTTCGTGTACTGAGAAGGGGACATTCCAATCCTACTTTCACCTGCAGCCCACACCAGTGGCACTTGCAGCAGGAATCATTTTGGTTAGGGATTTCTGCCTGATTTTGCCCCTTTCGTAGTGCAGTGACTGAAGTCCAATAACAACAGAAGTAAAGGGTGGGGAATTTGCCTCATCAACTGTTGCCAAAATATAGACAGGCACGCTAACCTTCAACCACAAGATACTAGTAAAGATCTGAAATATCATGTTCCCCTTGAAGTTGCTCCTTTTACTGTGGCATCCTTACTCCCCAGCCACTACTTTTTACCAAAGCTCTACAGGAAAGAAGCAGTGAGAACATTGTCCTGTTGTGAAAGGGGAGACAGCGAATACAAATACTAGAGTGTTAGGCAGGTCGCTGAATTTCAGAAGTCACGCAAAAAGCAACAGA
Organism: Chiloscyllium plagiosum; assembly: GCF_004010195.1. Lineage (NCBI taxonomy): Eukaryota > Metazoa > Chordata > Chondrichthyes > Orectolobiformes > Hemiscylliidae > Chiloscyllium > Chiloscyllium plagiosum. The sequence goes on along the minus strand of NC_057747.1, from coordinate 19,669,382 downwards.
GAACCTTTCTCCCCCTCAAGGACTTACCCCATTCAGACTACTTTGACTGTAGGTATAGCCACTTCCAGCAAAACTGTTGTTTTGTCCATTAAACTGCTCTGCCTGTTGTAGTAAAGGGAGGGGGAGGGGATGTGGAGAAACAAAGGAATTGTGGTCAACAGTCAATTTAACTCATCCAAGGACAGGCAATTCAGATCAAGATACACCCGATAGAAAATCAGTTAAGAAGTGCACTTGCCTTGTAGTACTGAGCCATGTTTACTGGAGGTGGAGGATACTGGCCTGTGCTCTGTTGGCCAGGGAGCCTTTGGCCCGGGTAACTGGGTGATGTGATGGGCCTTTGAGGATTGCCTGTTGGGTACTGGCCAGGCTGACTGGCAAACTGGCTGCTTGGTCCGTACTGCTGTGCTCCATAACTCGGCTGCAAAACACAAATTTACTTGTACTGCTTTCACAAGAGGCCCTAAACACAAAGTCATGGAGAGCTGGCTACTTTAGATCAAACTGAAGGAAGTTGAAGCTGAAAGCTGCGCCCTGAGGCAACACAATGATGTCAAGATGCTGGTTGCCCCCTACACAACGTCAGAATGGCTTGTAGAAAGACAGTAAACAGGAGAAGAAATGGGCCATTCAGCCCTATAAGCCTGCTCCACCATTCAATATGGTAATGGCTGATCATCCAACATTGTTCCTGCTTTCTTCCCATATACTTTGATCCTTTTAGTCCTGAGTATTATCTCTACCTCTTTCTTAAAAGTATGTGAATTGTTGGCCCCTGAACATGGTGGTGTAGGCAGTCTGAAATTGGGCAAACATTTCGATTACAAGACACAGCAGATGGATGACATACCTCAGAGCAGGGTAAGGGTGGGCAAGAAATTAACAAATTCAAATAGAAGGTCAAAGTGAATAAACAGGATTACTCATAAGATGAGTCATAAACAAATTCGTGGAACATTTTAACTCTAGTAAATTATACATGTTAAGCTTTAATGAATACAAACACATCCACTTTGAATTCATATGTTAATAATGCTTCTGAAATTCTGTATCACTG
>NC_057747.1:19661839-19667825 GCF_004010195.1 Chiloscyllium plagiosum | reverse complement strand
GCAAGACTGGAGAGCACATTGTTAAGGTGAGAGAAGAGAGATTTATAAAAGACACGAGGGGCAAATGATTTTGTACAGAGAGTGGTTCACATGTGGAATGAACTTCCTGAGGAAGTGGTGGATGTGGGGACAGTTACAACATTTAAAAGTCATTTGGATTAGGACATGAACAGGAAAGGGTTGGAGGGAGATGGGTCCGGAGCAGGGCAGGTGGAACTGGGTTAGTTTGGGATTACAGGTCTTTCTGTTATAACGTGCATTTCATCAGCATGAATTTGCTGCAACGCAATTGACGAATTGTGGATACTGTTTCTAAAGCGCAGATGTTTAAAATGGGTTTTGGCTGTAACACGATTACAGCACTAACCCTTTAAGCGCTGTTTCTAAAGCACGATTATACTATAACACAGGTTTGCACAAGACATAGCTATTGTGTTATAGAAGAACTGACCCTACGTTTGGCATGGACTGGTGGGTCCACAGTGTCTGTTTCCGTGTGGTATGAGTCTATGACTGCGTGATGGGCACAATATGCCTAACTGGGGGTGGTCTAAAAAGCTAAATTGTATCCATACTAATGCAAGAGGGGTTTTACTGGTAAGACAGATGAACTGAGAGCATTGATGAGCAAGTGGAAATATGATGTTGTTGCAAACACTGAGAGATGGTTGAAGGAGGACAGAGCCAGCAAATCAACACTCTCGAGTCAAAACGTTTCAGGCATGACTAGGATGCATGTAAGAGAGGTACAGGAATTATATAATCGATAAAGGAGATCATCACTGCAGTAATGAGAGAGGATGTTCAAGAAGGTCCTTCAAGAGACGCCATCTGAGTGGAGCTCAGATACAAAACAGGGATGATTACTTAACTGGGATTATGCTACAGGTCTCCCAATAGTCAGAGGAAGCTGGAGGAGCAGTTCTGAAAGCATCACAAAAAGGTGTGAGGGAAACAGGGTTCCAGCTGTAGGGGGGATTTTGACTTTGCTAATATTACTGGGATAGTAGACCCAGCCAATCTGTGCTACCGCACGCCGTCCTCAAAGTGGCAGCAGGGGTTTTAAGGCTGTTTCACATTTCCTGCTGGAACGTGGCTTTGTAAAGGAAGTCTGGAGGAAGATACAGTGGTCTGTGTCGAGGTTCATCCCGAGCAGCTCTGTGATGCTGGTCTCCGCGATATACGGTCTGTTCCCTGGACGCACACCGAGACAAACATCGACAGCACCTGGAGGACCATCAACTCAGTGAAGTTCACTCTTCGGTCTGCCCGAAACGTGCTAGTCTTGAAGGAGTTGACCTTGACCCAGGGTTGCAGACTGGCACATTCCAAGGTCCAGGACTATGTGCTGAGGGACATGGTAAAGCTTGAGCAGCTGCTGCTAAGGGGCAGTGGGGAAAGACCACACTCTGAGGTCTTCCTGCTGAAGGTAAATGGAGGTCCATTCAGTTAGCGGACCCTCCTGTTGCCTCAAGTTTCTGTAAATATGAGGATTGTATGTGCAAGGGAGGTCTTTGGGTATTTTGGATAGAGTCAAAATCCAATGTTTTGTTTATTTACTTGGTATACAACTGTACAGAATCGAACTGTTTTTGTGACAATGTATATACACAAAGAGATTTTTTTTTGGAGATGGGGCTGTGGTGGAGAATCCTGGGGAAATAAAGCTGTCACATGGTTGAAGTTTCAGTGAGTGAGATAGTGACCATAACTCCAGATGTGTCAAGGTCATTATGGAAGGAGATATAGTTTCAGCTGAGGTTAAGTGTCTAAGTAGGCCAATTTCGATATCATTAGTCAGGATCTGTCGAACATAGAGGGGGAGGAGCGACTTGCAGGTAAGTCTCCATTTGCAAAATGAGAATCTTCTAACAGTAGTACAGTGAAAATTCAGGGCTAGCATCTTCCTCTTAGAGTGAGGGGCGAGGGCAGAAAGTCCAGGGAACCCTGAATGTCAAGGAATATCAACAGGTTGATAAAGGAAAAGAAGGACACATATGTCAGGTACCCTGCCTTAAAAGAAAAAAGGGAGGCTTTTCAAAAGTACAGGGGGCTGCTAACACACAAGAAGTTAGGAGGGCTAAGAGGAGCCATGAAATATCTTTGGGAGATAAGATTAAGGAAAGCCCCAAGGCTTTTGATCTGTACGGAGAGAAAGTGAGGACTGCAGATGCTGGAGATCAGAGCTGAAAATGTGTTGCTGGAAAAGCGCAGCAGGTCAGGCAGCATCCAAGGAACAGGAGAATCGACGTTTCGGGCATAAGCCCTTCTTCAGGAATCATTCCTGTAGAAGGGCTTATGCCTGAAACGTCGATTCTCCTGTTCCTTGGATGCTGCCTGACCTGCTGCGCTTTTCCAGCAACACATTTTCAGTTTTGATCTGTACATCAAGAGCAAAAGGAAAGAGTGAGACCTACTGAATGCAAAGGGGTAACTGTACCTGGAGCTTGCTATAGGAGGCAGGGAGAAGCTTGCTGGGGTCCTGGTAGAGATATTTAATGCTTCACTGGTCACTGGCGAAGTGCCAGATGACTGGAGGATAAATAATGTGGTTTCTTTGTGCAAGAAGGGTAGCAGAGACAGGTCAGGTAACTGCACTCCAGTTCGTCTCACGTCAGTGGTAAGCAAGGTCGTGGAAAAAAAATTCTGAGTGACAAGATTAATTGGGAAGGTACGAATTGCTCAGGGGTAGGAGAAAGTGAGGACTGCAGATGCTGGAGGGTCAGAGTAGAGAGTGTGGTGCTGGAAAAACACAGCCGGTCAGGCAGCATCCGAGGGACAGGAGAGTCGACGTTTCGGACATAAGCTGATGTGGATTCCTGATGAAGGGCTTATGCCCGTAACATCAATTCCCCTGCTCCTCGGATGCTGCCTGACCTGCTGTGCTTTTCCAGCGCCACTCTCTGTACATTGTTCAGGGGTTGTCAGCATTGATTTGCGAAAGAGTGATCCTGTCTGACAAATTGGATTTGAAGAGGTGACTCATTATCTAATTGAGGGCAGTGCAGCTGATGTGGTTTGCATGGACTTCATGAAGGCCTTTGACAAGGTCCCATGCAGTCCTTCATTTACCTCGATGATTTTAACCCTACTGCGAATCCTCTTGCAAGGATGCCTGCCTTGAAGAAGTTTTCCTCCTCTCTCTACAAGAATCTCAGGGAGTCCCTCTCCCACTGCAACTCCCAGGTCATTCCCTCTCATTTATCTCTCCACCCTTCAGGCACCCTGCCTCTATTCCTGATGAAGGGCTTTTGCCCGCCTCGGATGCTGCCTGAACTGCTGTGTTTTTCCAGCACCAGTCTAATCCAGAATCTTTTTGCCCACATAGAAAACAAGTCCAAAAGGGAAGAGACCATGGGATCCAAGGCAAGTTGGCAAACTGGATCCGAAACTGGGCTGCGATTGCAAGCAAATAGTGATGGTGGAGGGTTTAGTTTTGCGATTGGAAGCCTGTGACCAGTAATGTACTCAATCAGGTTCCCCCTCAGCCTCCTTGGCTCAAAGGGAAACCAGACTCTGACCACCCAGTCTCTCCTCGTAACTGAGAGGTTGTTGCTTGTTACATACTTTAACAACTTGGATGTGAATGTCAAAGGTACAGTTAGTAAGCTTGAGATTGCCATGAAAATGGCTGGTGTTGTTGGTCCTGAGTAGGATGGTCTCAGGTTACAGTCAAGGACCGCAATTTCCCCCCCGACGTGGTCGACGATGCCCTCCACCGCATCTCTTCCACATCCCGCTCCTCCTCCCTTGAGCCCCGCCCCTCCAACCGCCACCAGGACAGAACCCCACTGGTCCTCACCAGGACAGAACCCCACTGGTCCTCACCAGGACAGAACCCCACTGGTCCTCACCAGGACAGAACCCCACTGGTCCTCACCAGGACAGAACCCCACTGGTCCTCACCAGGACAGAACCCCACTGGTCCTCACCAGGACAGAACCCCACTGGTCCTCACCAGGACAGAACCCCACTGGTCCTCACCAGGACAGAACCCCACTGGTCCTCACCAGGACAGAACCCCACTGGTCCTCACCAGGACAGAACCCCACTGGTCCTCACCAGGACAGAACCCCACTGGTCCTCACCAGGACAGAACCCCACTGGTCCTCACCAGGACAGAACCCCACTGGTCCTCACCAGGACAGAACCCCACTGGTCCTCACCAGGACAGAACCCCACTGGTCCTCACCAGGACAGAACCCCACTGGTCCTCACCAGGACAGAACCCCACTGGTCCTCACCAGGACAGAACCCCACTGGTCCTCACCAGGACAGAACGCCCCCACCCCAGTCTGACCCATCACCCTCACCTTGACCTCTTTCCACCTATCACATTTCCGAAGCCCCTCCCCCAAGTCCCTCCTCCCTACCTTTTATCTTAGCCTGCTGGACAAACTTTCCTAATTCCTGAAGAAGGGCTTATGCCCGAAACGTCGATTCTCCTGTTCCCTGGATGCTGCCTGACCTGCTGCACTTTTCCAGCAACACATTTTCTGCTCTGGATTGCACTGGAGGGGGTGCAGAGGACATTCACCAGGATGTTGCCTGGGGTGGAACCTCTCAGTTACGAGGACAGACTGGGTGGTCAGAGTCAGTTTTCCCTTTGAGCCGAGGAGGCTGAGGGGGAACCTGATTGAGGCGCACAAAGGTGCGAGAGGCTTGGACAGGTAGGTCGTGAGAATCCCATCCCTGTGGCAGGTAAGTTGAACACCAGAGGGCATCAGTTTGACATGAGGAGTAAGTGGTTTAGTGGAGATCTGAGGGGAAAATCAAACTTTATCTCAAGGTTGATAGGAATATGCCTGAGAGGGTGATGGAGGCAGGTCCTCTTGCAACACTTAAGAAGAATTTGGAGCACTTAGAATGCCAGCCATAGGAGGTTATGGGTCAAGTGCAGGTAAATGGGATGAGTGTAGTTTGTTGGTCGGCATAGAATTGATGGGCTGAAGGGCCCACTTCTTTGCTGTAAGACTCAATGTTTCGGTGACTCTATGATCTACTCCCTGTCCTATTTTGAGGGCAATTAGAGAGACAAATGGAGACAGCAAGCTTCCAACTCCTCGGACACCTCACCAGCTCCACACTGTCCACTCTGAGCCCTTGTTGTCTGTCGCTGTGATGGGGCACATCTCTCATCCGAACCCCTCACACGGAATGTGAGCAACTCGACATATTGATTTCTGATTCCTGCCACCTTCCACATTCGTTCGTTCGCCAAATCTGTCGGCCTAACGTCGAGAAAAGCCGGAAATTTAGGCGCTCACTGTTCACTCACCGTAGAGTTTGACTGCAAACTGAACATTTTCCTTTTCCCCCTCATCTGAGACCAGTTCGAGGGTGTAAGTGCCCACATCATTGGGAAAGAAGTTTCTCAGCGTTAACGAGATGTTGGAATTCTGCAATGCGCAATCCACTCGCTCTCGAGCTCCAGAGATCCGGCTGGTACTCTTTTGGCATTCCGCAATCTCTCTCACATCTTTTCTCCAAGTGCCACTATAGATGGTATCCTTTGGTTCCACTGTGAAGTTGGCAAACAGGGTGAGGTTGTGGCCAGGGATGACATAAAACTCAGTCAGCCCGGGCTCGATCTTGATTGGTGTCAACGTACCTGCACAGGGGAAAATGGTTTATGTCACAGGCTTGCCACGTTGAGCATCTGAAAGACAAGTCGCCTTTACTTTCGTGAGTAGTGAGCGGACAGGGCAAGTGTCAATATGTTGTGCCACACTCGGATCGGGGTCAACATACAAAATGTCACAGCAGCTCCCTATTTAAACTGGGCTAGTGGAGAAATGGACGGGTCCCTGGATGGGGGCAGCTCCAAAAACACTCGAGAAGCTCGACACCACCCAGGGACAAAGCAGCCCTCTGCTGGATTGGCCCCACACCCACAAACATCCCCTCCCTCCCCCCACCGAGGCTCAGTAACAGCAGTGTGTACCATCCTATCCCTCCCCCCACCGACGCTCAGTAACAGCAGTGT
>NC_057747.1:19658189-19661009 GCF_004010195.1 Chiloscyllium plagiosum | reverse complement strand
GTACCATCCACTCCCTCCCCCACCGACGCTCAGTAACAGCAGTGTGTACCAGCTACAAGATGCACTGCAGAAACTCACCAAAGACCTTCAGGCAGCATCTTCCATACCCATGGCCACTTCCATCTAGAAGGACAAGGGGCAGCAGGTACATGGGAACACCACCCCCCGCAAGTTCCCATCCTCTCACCATCCTGATTTGGGAATATATCGGCCGTTCCTTCCTGGGTCAGAATCCTGGAATTTCCTCCCTCAGGAACATTGTGGGTCTACCCTACAGCACATGGACTGCAGCGGCTCAAGAAGTCCGCTCACCCCCACCTTCTCAAGGGGAGCAACTAGGGACAGGGCAATAAATACTGGGCCCAGCCCACAACACCAATATCCCATGAGTGAATTTTTAAAAATATGAAACCTGCTGATGTTGCGACCTACATAATGAGCTCTGCACACTCTGTGTCTTATAACTGAGCATAGGCTAAATGTTTAATATGAGCCTCACTCTTGTCCCATTAGACACAGTAACAGGGTCAAGCCTCACTGTTGTAAGAGAAAGAACTAGAGCTTAGATCAGCCCTGCCCTTCGAATGAGACAGCACAGGAGGAGCCCACTCAGTGGGTGGCATGGTGGCTCAGTGGTTTGCGCTGCTGCGTCACAGTGGCTGGGACACGGGTTCAATTCCTGCCTTGGGCAACTATCCGTGTGGAGTTTGCACATTCCCCCTCTGTCTGCATGGGTTTCCTCCCACAGTCCAAAGGTGTGCACGTTTGGGTGGATTGGCCATATTAAACTGTCCCATAGGGTCCAGCGATGTGCATGTTCGGGTGGATTGGCCATGCTAATTATCCCATAGTGTACAGGGATATGTAGATTAAGGGTCTTACTCAGGGGTAAATGTAGACTAATAAGGTAGGTGAATGTATCTGGGTGGGACACTCTTTGGAGGGTTGGTGTGGACTTGTTGGGCTGAATGGCCTGTTTCCACGCTGTAGGGATTTGATGATTTAATTCATTACGCCGGTGCTAGCTCTTTGAAGGATCTCTTCAATCAGTCCTCCTGCTCACTCCCCCACAGTCCTACAAATATTTCTCTGAAGATTCCAACAGAGCCTACGTCCAATGCCTTTTCAGGCATTGCAGTCCCAGCTCATATCTCTCTACGAAAATACTCGTCATCTCCAACAGCACCCCGTCTTACCCTCACCCACCACTCCCTCCCATTTCTTTTTCAAACCCCTGCTTCCTAATCCTCCTGCCACTGGGGGAGGGGGAGGGGGGGGGTGCGGGGGTGCAGTATTCTGCATGTTAATGTGGAGCGTTCCAATGGTGTGATGTGACCCTCTGCCCGTCAGGGTGGGAGAGGCAGACACCCTCATTTCACTGAAGAAGGGTCTTCAACGTGCACTTGCAATTCCAAGGCTATGGGCCAAGTGCTGAGAAATAGGATTAGGATAGGTAGGTGGTTGTTTTTGACTGGCACGGACACAATAGGTCGAAGGGCCTTTTTCTGTGCTTTTGACCTCAGTGTCTCCAAGCTGTGACTTGGACTCTTGGAGGACTCTTGGGGGGAGGCATGGTGGCTCAGTGGTTAGCACTACTGCCTCACAGCGCCAGGGACTCAGGTTCGATTCCAGCCTCAGGCGACTGTCTCTATGGGGTTTGCACATTCTCCCCGTGTCTGCGTGGGTTTCCTCTGGATGCTCCGGTTTCCGCCCATAGTCCAAAGATGTGCAGGTTAGGGTGGATTGGCCATGGGAAATTGTCCCATAGTATCTAGGGATGTGCAGTTTAGGGTGGATTGGCCATGCTAAACTGTCCCATAGAGCCCAGGGATGTGCAGGTTAGGGTGGATTGGCCATGGGAAATTGTCCCATAGCGTCCAGGGATGTGCAGGTTAGGATAGATTAGTCAGTGGTAAATGTAGAGGAAGAGGGGAATGGGTCTGGGGTGGGATACTCTTTGGAAGGTCAGTGTGATTTGTTGGGCCAAATGGCCTGTTTCCACACTGTAGGGATTCACTGATTCTCTAAATCCTCCCCTTTGCAGCTGAGAGAGAGAGAGAGAGAGAGACAGACCAGGATGAAAACTCCTTTCACAACCCTCAACTCATTACATTCAGAATGGGTTACTCTTGCATTTCTGTGAGAGACATTAACTCCTGTTTATTGTTGACTGACAGGGCACCGATGTCACAGTGTTGACATTTTTCTGTCCTGACTCTCCAACAGTTAACCTTCAATTGAAATGAGACCCAACAGGTTGCTCTGCATTCCATGGCTCTGCGGGGAGTGAGTTTCCTGTTCAGAACGTGTTTACCTGCTGGAGTTACCTTGGTAACGACAAAGAACTGCAGACAGTTACAGGGCTGCAGAGTAGACCGGGCCTAAGGTTCTCTGCTGAGAGTTGGGTCGGTGTTAAATTTCCTTTTACCGTACTGACTGAGAGGTAAAACCCAGAACAAGGTGGAGTACACTGCATTGAAAAAAATGTCTTCGCCTTGCGTCTTAATTATGTCGCAAATTGTGCTTTCTAACATGTGACACGGAAAAGGGTTTTTGGTGAGAGTTGCAGCTCAGGACTCCCAATGCCTCTTCTAACATAAAACTTCTGTCCATGTAAAGGTCTCTGTCTATGCTGTTTTACCAAACCGAGAGGGAGGGAGAAGGAGCAGGGTTGGGGGGGGGTGGTGGGAATAGGAAGCAGAAAGGAAGAAATAAAAGGAGGAAAGGGGAATAGACAGGAGGTGGAGGAATGGCGAGTCAGCGAGGGGAGAGAGGGGTGGGAGAGGCAGGGGAATGGGGAGGGGATGTTGGAAGGTAGAT
>NC_057747.1:19612132-19655749 GCF_004010195.1 Chiloscyllium plagiosum | reverse complement strand
AGGGAGAGAAGCAGAGGGAAGAGCGAGAGTTTGGGGAGAGTGGGGAGAGAGAAACTTGGGGAGAGTTGAGAGAATCAAGACAGGAGATGGGGAGAGAGGAGGATTCAAGATGTTGGAGAGAATAGATAGATAATCTCTCTTTTGTACTACCGCTGGAAATACAATTACTTTCTGATTTAACCCTGAAATGACCGAGTGGTAGAATATTTGGAATTGCTTTAGTTCCTCCAAACAATGACATTTGCCTCCCGGTAGGATCCCTGCCTCATTTCCAGCGCCTTGATTCTGTCAAACATTGGCCACGTAGACCTCCAAAACAAAAGATCAAATCAACAGCTGCTTGTGGTCAGGGTTATTGGGATTCCACTCCCAAACGGCTGGGATTGCTTCAAGTTTTTTGACCCAGAGAGTTCAAAGTAAAACCAAAATCCCCATTGATCTCCTTCCTCCTACCAACTATTTTCGTATAAAACCTGCCCTACCCAAATAATGACCAACTCAACAAAGTTTCCCAGGCTGGTCAAAAGGTCCCCACCGACAGCACCCCCAGCGACAGGTAGACTCACGTGTGAGAAACAGAAGTACCAAGGGTAACCGGAAAAAGCTGGGTCCATTCGACATGTTCCAAACAGTGCCGAATCGTGAAACAAGGATAGGCACCGTTGACTGACGTATTGGACCGAAATGTGCGATGTGGCTGATTTGCATTTCTCTGAGCCTTTTGGAAACAAGAATCTGACAGCACTGCATAGTATGAGGAAACAGAGAGAGACGCAGGTAACATTCCAGAAATGCCTGTGACTTGGACAATGCATCACAGTAGTTTCGACCTCCCTTGGTCAGTTTGATTTACATCAATTACCTTTCCTCACAATGCAGAGGGCGTACATTAATGGCAGCTCAGTTGGCTGGATGCCTGTCGAGTGATGCCAAGCATACGGGTTCCAACTCCCCCGGCTAAGGCCGCCATGCTGTTGTTGGTGTCTCGGCGTTGGCCATCGGCTGAGATGGGCTGACCTTCATATTAAAGCAGTTATCTCCCTTCCTTGAGAGTGCAGTCCACTGGGACTACAGTAACATTACCCCCACACTGTTACGCAAAGCTTAGCAGGTCCGAGTAGGATGGGACAGAGTTGGCATTTCAAGTCAGCAAGCTTTCAATAATTTCCAGCTGTGGCCATATTTTGCCATAATAACCATCCAAGATGAAAACAATCAGTGAAGAAGGTTATCTAAGATTAAAAAAAAAGATCTTGATCAATTGGGCCACTGGGCTGAGGAGGGGCAGTTGGAGTTTAATTTGGATAAATGTGAGGGGTTGCATTTTGATAAAACAGACGAGGGCGGGGCTTTTGCCAGAAACGTCGATTTTCCTGCTCCTCGGATGCTGCCTGAACTGCTGTGCTTTTCCAGCACCACTAATCCAGAGTCTGGTTTCCAGCATCTGCAGTCATTGTTTTTACCTTATACAGTTAATGGTAGGGCCCTGGGTAGTGTTGTAGAACAGAGAGGTCTATGGGTTCAGGTACATCATTCTCTAAAGTTTGTCTCACATATAGACAGGGGGGTTGAGAAGGGGCTTAGCAGGTTGCCCTCATTGCTCAGCCCTTTGAGTGTAGGAGTTGGGGACGTCATGTTGGGGTTGTACAGGACATTGGTGAGGCCCCTTCTGGAATACTGTGTCCAGTTCTGATCGCCCTGTTATAGGAAGGATATTATTAAACTGGAGAGGGTTCAGGAGAGATTTGCCAGGATGTTGCCGGGAATGGGAGGGTTGGAGTTATAAAGAAAGGCTGGATAGGCTGAGACTTTTTTCACTGGAGCGTAGGAGGCTGAGGGGTGACCTTATAGAGGTGAATGGCAGCTCCCTCCAGGATGAGGGATTTTGAGACTAGAGGGGCATATTTTTAACATGAGAGGAGAAAAGACACGAGAAGTAAGTGCTTTACACAGAGAGTGGTTCGTGTGTGGAATGACCTTCCTGACGAAGTGGGAGGGTGTAGGTACACTTACAACATTTAAAAGACATTTGGATAAGTAGCTGAAAAGGAAAAGTTTGGAAGGATATAGGCTAAGAGCAGGCAGATGGGGCAAGTTTGGCATTATGATTGGGATAGACCAGCTGAACTGACGTGCCTGTTTCGGTGCTGTAGCATCCTGTGACTCTAATCTGTTTACAATTTCCACCACACATCGGCAAAATCAAAGACTGTCAGGAACGTCACATGACTTCACCTCCCCCACCCCCACCCCCACCCCCCCACTCTCTGTCATCTCCGTGCCCATTTTAACTCATGGCAAGTCCCTATTTTCCTGTGCTTGCTGACCCACATTGGTTTCAGTCAAGCCTCGATCGTTAAAATTCTTCACTGTGTTTTCAAATCCCTTGATCAGAAGATACAGGAGCAGAAAGTGGCCATTCGGTCCATCGAATCTGTTCCGCCATTCAATAGCTGATTTGAGGACCCTCAACTCCACTTTCCTGTCTTTTTCCCATAATGCTTGGTTCCCCTTACTGATGAAAAATCTTGAATATATTTAGTAATCCAACCTCTGCGTCCCTCGACAGTGAATGATTCCACAGATTCACTCAGAGAAGACATTCCTCCTCATCACTGTCCTAACTGGGTGACCCCTTATCCTGAGGTTACACCCTCTGTCCCTTAACTCCCTCACAAGCGGAAATAGCCTCTCCACATCTACCAAGTCCCTGGAGAACCTCTCATCTTTCAATAAGGTCACTTGTCATTTTTCTAAATTTCAAGACAGCGTCATGCTGGAAAAGCACAGCTCTGGAACCTCTCAGGATATATGTTTCACATGTAGTGAGTAGGGGAGAGTAGCTTTATTTGTTGTTTTTACCATATACAGCTGGTACAATGAAAACAGGGTGTAGGTTTGCACACTGAGCTGTAGGTTTAATATCCAGACGTTTCATTACCTGGCTAGGTACCATCATCAGTGGCGACTTCCAAGTGAAGCGAAGCTGTTGTCTCCTGCTTTCTATTTATATGTTTGTCCTGGATGGGGTTCCTGGGGTTTGTGGTGATGTCATTTCCTGTTCGTTTTCTGAGGGGTTGATAGATGGTATCTAGATCTATGTGTTTGTTTATGGCGTTGTGGTTGGAGTGCCAGGCCTCTAGGAATCCTCTGGCATGTCTTTGCTTAGCCTGTCCCAGGATAGTTGTGTTGTCCCAGTCGAAATGGTGGTTTTTTTCATCCGTGTGTAGGGATATGAGGGAGAGAGGGTCATGTCTTTTTGTGGCTGGTGTTTGTGTATCCTGGTGGCTAACTTTCTTCCTGTTTGTTCTATGTAATGTTTGTGGCAGTCCTTGCATGGAATTTTGTAGATGATGTTGGTTTTGTCCCCGGGTTGTACTGGGTCTTTTAAGTTTGTTAGTTTTTGTTTGAGAGTGTTGGTGGGTTTGTGTGCTACTAGGATTCCGAAGGGTCTTAGTCGTCTGGCTGTCATTTCTGAAACCTCTTTGATGTATGGTAAGGTGGTTAGGGTTTCTGGCTGTGTTTGGTATGCTTGTCGTGGTTTGTTCTTGAGGAATCTGAGCACTGTATTTTGTGAGTATCCGTTCTTCTTGAATACGTTGTATAGGTGGTTCTCCTCTGTTTTCCCAAGTCCGTCTGTGCTGCAGTGTGTGGAGGAACAAACCACGTTATCAGGAATGAAGGGCTTTTTCCTGAAACATTGATTTTCCTGCCCCTCGGATGCTGCCTGACCTGCTGTGCTTTTCCAGCACCACTCTAATCGAGAATCTGGTCTCCAGGAATTATGATGACAAATGTTGAGAGCATCATACTGTATTGGAAGAAACTGATTTGGTTTTGTACCTAACATAACGTTAACTTTGAATGTTTTTAATGGTCATTTTTATTTTGGAAAAAGAAGAAAATTCCCAATTATAATTGTTCCGGTCATATGGCCTTTTTCAAAAAATTTACTAACAAGATGTGGGTGTTGTTGGCTCTGGCCCAGTATCTATTACCCCCTGTCCCTAGTTGCCCCCCCTTGAAAAGGTGGGGGTGAGCTGCCTTCTTGAAATGCTGTCCCTGAGGGGGGGAATTCCAGGATTTTGACCCAGGAAGGAACAGCTGATATATTTCCCAGCTGGGATGGTGAGGAGCTCGGAGGGGGACTTGAAGGAGGTGGCGTTCTCATGTATCTGCTGCTGTTGCCCTTCTAGAGTCATAGCATCGCAGAGTTGTACAGCACAGAAAAAGACCCTTCAGTACAACTCGTCCATGCTGACCAGATATCCTAAATTAATCTAGTTGAGATGGAACTGGTTGTGGGTTTGGAAGGTGCTGCCTGAGGATCTTTGGTGAGTTTCTGCAGCATCGCAGAGTTGTACAGCACAGAAAAAGACCCTTCAGTACAACTCGTCCATGCTGACCAGATATCCTAAATTAATCTAGTTGAGATGGAACTGGTTGTGGGTTTGGAAGGTGCTGCCTGAGGATCTTTGGTGATGACACTCTCACTGGCACACACTCTCACTGGCATACACTCTCACTGGCACACTGACACACTCTCACTGACACACTTACTCACTGACACACACACTCTCACTGACACACACTCACTCACCAACACACACAGACACTCACTGACACACACACTCACTGACACACACACACTCACCGACACACACACTCACTGACACAAACACTCTGACATACACTCTCACTGACACACACACTCTGACACTCTCACTGACACACACTCACTGACACACACTCTCACTGACACAGACACTCTGACACACACACTCTTGACACGCTCACTGACACACACTCAGACACACTCTCACTGACACACACTCTCACTGACACACAGTCTGACACTCTCACTGGCACACACTCTCACTGGCATACACTCTCACTGGCACACTGACACACTCTCACTGACACACTTACTCACTGACACACACACTCTCACTGACACACACTCACTCACCAACACACACAGACACTCACTGACACACACACTCACTGACACACACACACTCACCGACACACACACTCACTGACACAAACACTCTGACATACACTCTCACTGACACACACACTCTGACACTCTCACTGACACACACTCACTGACACACACTCTCACTGACACAGACACTCTGACACACACACTCTTGACACGCTCACTGACACACACTCAGACACACTCTCACTGACACACACTCTCACTGACACACAGTCTGACACTCTCACTGGCACACACTCTCACTGGCATACACTCTCACTGGCACACTGACACACTCTCACTGACACACTTACTCACTGACACACACACTCTCACTGACACACACTCACTCACCAACACACACAGACACTCACTGACACACACACTCACTGACACACACACACTCACCGACACACACACTCACTGACACAAACACTCTGACATACACTCTCACTGACACACACACTCTGACACTCTCACTGACACACACTCACTGACACACACTCTCACTGACACAGACACTCTGACACACACACTCTTGACACGCTCACTGACACACACTCAGACACACTCTCACTGACACACACTCTCACTGACACACAGTCTGACACTCTCACTGGCACACACTCTCACTGGCATACACTCTCACTGGCACACTGACACACTCTCACTGACACACTTACTCACTGACACACACACTCTCACTGACACACACTCACTCACCAACACACACAGACACTCACTGACACACACACTCACTGACACACACACACTCACCGACACACACACTCACTGACACAAACACTCTGACATACACTCTCACTGACACACACACTCTGACACTCTCACTGACACACACTCACTGACACACACTCTCACTGACACAGACACTCTGACACACACACTCTTGACACGCTCACTGACACACACTCAGACACACTCTCACTGACACACACTCTCACTGACACACAGTCTGACACTCTCACTGGCACACACTCTCACTGGCATACACTCTCACTGGCACACTGACACACTCTCACTGACACACTTACTCACTGACACACACACTCTCACTGACACACACTCACTCACCAACACACACAGACACTCACTGACACACACACTCACTGACACACACACACTCACCGACACACACACTCACTGACACAAACACTCTGACATACACTCTCACTGACACACACACTCTGACACTCTCACTGACACACACTCACTGACACACACTCTCACTGACACAGACACTCTGACACACACACTCTTGACACGCTCACTGACACACACTCAGACACACTCTCACTGACACACACTCTCACTGACACACAGTCTGACACTCTCACTGGCACACACTCTCACTGGCATACACTCTCACTGGCACACTGACACACTCTCACTGACACACTTACTCACTGACACACACACTCTCACTGACACACACTCACTCACCAACACACACAGACACTCACTGACACACACACTCACTGACACACACACACTCACCGACACACACACTCACTGACACAAACACTCTGACATACACTCTCACTGACACACACACTCTGACACTCTCACTGACACACACTCACTGACACACACTCTCACTGACACAGACACTCTGACACACACACTCTTGACACGCTCACTGACACACACTCAGACACACTCTCACTGACACACACTCTCACTGACACACAGTCTGACACTCTCACTGGCACACACTCTCACTGGCATACACTCTCACTGGCACACTGACACACTCTCACTGACACACTTACTCACTGACACACACACTCTCACTGACACACACTCACTCACCAACACACACAGACACTCACTGACACACACACTCACTGACACACACACACTCACCGACACACACACTCACTGACACAAACACTCTGACATACACTCTCACTGACACACACACTCTGACACTCTCACTGACACACACTCACTGACACACACTCTCACTGACACAGACACTCTGACACACACACTCTTGACACGCTCACTGACACACACTCAGACACACTCTCACTGACACACACTCTCACTGACACACAGTCTGACACTCTCACTGGCACACACTCTCACTGGCATACACTCTCACTGGCACACTGACACACTCTCACTGACACACTTACTCACTGACACACACACTCTCACTGACACACACTCACTCACCAACACACACAGACACTCACTGACACACACACTCACTGACACACACACACTCACCGACACACACACTCACTGACACAAACACTCTGACATACACTCTCACTGACACACACACTCTGACACTCTCACTGACACACACTCACTGACACACACTCTCACTGACACAGACACTCTGACACACACACTCTTGACACGCTCACTGACACACACTCAGACACACTCTCACTGACACACACTCTCACTGACACACAGTCTGACACTCTCACTGGCACACACTCTCACTGGCATACACTCTCACTGGCACACTGACACACTCTCACTGACACACTTACTCACTGACACACACACTCTCACTGACACACACTCACTCACCAACACACACAGACACTCACTGACACACACACTCACTGACACACACACACTCACCGACACACACACTCACTGACACAAACACTCTGACATACACTCTCACTGACACACACACTCTGACACTCTCACTGACACACACTCACTGACACACACTCTCACTGACACAGACACTCTGACACACACACTCTTGACACGCTCACTGACACACACTCAGACACACTCTCACTGACACACACTCTCACTGACACACAGTCTGACACTCTCACTGGCACACACTCTCACTGGCATACACTCTCACTGGCACACTGACACACTCTCACTGACACACTTACTCACTGACACACACACTCTCACTGACACACACTCACTCACCAACACACACAGACACTCACTGACACACACACTCACTGACACACACACACTCACCGACACACACACTCACTGACACAAACACTCTGACATACACTCTCACTGACACACACACTCTGACACTCTCACTGACACACACTCACTGACACACACTCTCACTGACACAGACACTCTGACACACACACTCTTGACACGCTCACTGACACACACTCAGACACACTCTCACTGACACACACTCTCACTGACACACAGTCTGACACTCTCACTGGCACACACTCTCACTGGCATACACTCTCACTGGCACACTGACACACTCTCACTGACACACTTACTCACTGACACACACACTCTCACTGACACACACTCACTCACCAACACACACAGACACTCACTGACACACACACTCACTGACACACACACACTCACCGACACACACACTCACTGACACAAACACTCTGACATACACTCTCACTGACACACACACTCTGACACTCTCACTGACACACACTCACTGACACACACTCTCACTGACACAGACACTCTGACACACACACTCTTGACACGCTCACTGACACACACTCAGACACACTCTCACTGACACACACTCTCACTGACACACAGTCTGACACTCTCACTGGCACACACTCTCACTGGCATACACTCTCACTGGCACACTGACACACTCTCACTGACACACTTACTCACTGACACACACACTCTCACTGACACACACTCACTCACCAACACACACAGACACTCACTGACACACACACTCACTGACACACACACACTCACCGACACACACACTCACTGACACAAACACTCTGACATACACTCTCACTGACACACACACTCTGACACTCTCACTGACACACACTCACTGACACACACTCTCACTGACACAGACACTCTGACACACACACTCTTGACACGCTCACTGACACACACTCAGACACACTCTCACTGACACACACTCTCACTGACACACAGTCTGACACTCTCACTGGCACACACTCTCACTGGCATACACTCTCACTGGCACACTGACACACTCTCACTGACACACTTACTCACTGACACACACACTCTCACTGACACACACTCACTCACCAACACACACAGACACTCACTGACACACACACTCACTGACACACACACACTCACCGACACACACACTCACTGACACAAACACTCTGACATACACTCTCACTGACACACACACTCTGACACTCTCACTGACACACACTCACTGACACACACTCTCACTGACACAGACACTCTGACACACACACTCTTGACACGCTCACTGACACACACTCAGACACACTCTCACTGACACACACTCTCACTGACACACAGTCTGACACTCTCACTGGCACACACTCTCACTGGCATACACTCTCACTGGCACACTGACACACTCTCACTGACACACTTACTCACTGACACACACACTCTCACTGACACACACTCACTCACCAACACACACAGACACTCACTGACACACACACTCACTGACACACACACACTCACCGACACACACACTCACTGACACAAACACTCTGACATACACTCTCACTGACACACACACTCTGACACTCTCACTGACACACACTCACTGACACACACTCTCACTGACACAGACACTCTGACACACACACTCTTGACACGCTCACTGACACACACTCAGACACACTCTCACTGACACACACTCTCACTGACACACAGTCTGACACTCTCACTGGCACACACTCTCACTGGCATACACTCTCACTGGCACACTGACACACTCTCACTGACACACTTACTCACTGACACACACACTCTCACTGACACACACTCACTCACCAACACACACAGACACTCACTGACACACACACTCACTGACACACACACACTCACCGACACACACACTCACTGACACAAACACTCTGACATACACTCTCACTGACACACACACTCTGACACTCTCACTGACACACACTCACTGACACACACTCTCACTGACACAGACACTCTGACACACACACTCTTGACACGCTCACTGACACACACTCAGACACACTCTCACTGACACACACTCTCACTGACACACAGTCTGACACTCTCACTGGCACACACTCTCACTGGCATACACTCTCACTGGCACACTGACACACTCTCACTGACACACTTACTCACTGACACACACACTCTCACTGACACACACTCACTCACCAACACACACAGACACTCACTGACACACACACTCACTGACACACACACACTCACCGACACACACACTCACTGACACAAACACTCTGACATACACTCTCACTGACACACACACTCTGACACTCTCACTGACACACACTCACTGACACACACTCTCACTGACACAGACACTCTGACACACACACTCTTGACACGCTCACTGACACACACTCAGACACACTCTCACTGACACACACTCTCACTGACACACAGTCTGACACTCTCACTGGCACACACTCTCACTGGCATACACTCTCACTGGCACACTGACACACTCTCACTGACACACTTACTCACTGACACACACACTCTCACTGACACACACTCACTCACCAACACACACAGACACTCACTGACACACACACTCACTGACACACACACACTCACCGACACACACACTCACTGACACAAACACTCTGACATACACTCTCACTGACACACACACTCTGACACTCTCACTGACACACACTCACTGACACACACTCTCACTGACACAGACACTCTGACACACACACTCTTGACACGCTCACTGACACACACTCAGACACACTCTCACTGACACACACTCTCACTGACACACAGTCTGACACTCTCACTGGCACACACTCTCACTGGCATACACTCTCACTGGCACACTGACACACTCTCACTGACACACTTACTCACTGACACACACACTCTCACTGACACACACTCACTCACCAACACACACAGACACTCACTGACACACACACTCACTGACACACACACACTCACCGACACACACACTCACTGACACAAACACTCTGACATACACTCTCACTGACACACACACTCTGACACTCTCACTGACACACACTCACTGACACACACTCTCACTGACACAGACACTCTGACACACACACTCTTGACACGCTCACTGACACACACTCAGACACACTCTCACTGACACACACTCTCACTGACACACAGTCTGACACTCTCACTGGCACACACTCTCACTGGCATACACTCTCACTGGCACACTGACACACTCTCACTGACACACTTACTCACTGACACACACACTCTCACTGACACACACTCACTCACCAACACACACAGACACTCACTGACACACACACTCACTGACACACACACACTCACCGACACACACACTCACTGACACAAACACTCTGACATACACTCTCACTGACACACACACTCTGACACTCTCACTGACACACACTCACTGACACACACTCTCACTGACACAGACACTCTGACACACACACTCTTGACACGCTCACTGACACACACTCAGACACACTCTCACTGACACACACTCTCACTGACACACAGTCTGACACTCTCACTGGCACACACTCTCACTGGCATACACTCTCACTGGCACACTGACACACTCTCACTGACACACTTACTCACTGACACACACACTCTCACTGACACACACTCACTCACCAACACACACAGACACTCACTGACACACACACTCACTGACACACACACACTCACCGACACACACACTCACTGACACAAACACTCTGACATACACTCTCACTGACACACACACTCTGACACTCTCACTGACACACACTCACTGACACACACTCTCACTGACACAGACACTCTGACACACACACTCTTGACACGCTCACTGACACACACTCAGACACACTCTCACTGACACACACTCTCACTGACACACAGTCTGACACTCTCACTGGCACACACTCTCACTGGCATACACTCTCACTGGCACACTGACACACTCTCACTGACACACTTACTCACTGACACACACACTCTCACTGACACACACTCACTCACCAACACACACAGACACTCACTGACACACACACTCACTGACACACACACACTCACCGACACACACACTCACTGACACAAACACTCTGACATACACTCTCACTGACACACACACTCTGACACTCTCACTGACACACACTCACTGACACACACTCTCACTGACACAGACACTCTGACACACACACTCTTGACACGCTCACTGACACACACTCAGACACACTCTCACTGACACACACTCTCACTGACACACAGTCTGACACTCTCACTGGCACACACTCTCACTGGCATACACTCTCACTGGCACACTGACACACTCTCACTGACACACTTACTCACTGACACACACACTCTCACTGACACACACTCACTCACCAACACACACAGACACTCACTGACACACACACTCACTGACACACACACACTCACCGACACACACACTCACTGACACAAACACTCTGACATACACTCTCACTGACACACACACTCTGACACTCTCACTGACACACACTCACTGACACACACTCTCACTGACACAGACACTCTGACACACACACTCTTGACACGCTCACTGACACACACTCAGACACACTCTCACTGACACACACTCTCACTGACACACAGTCTGACACTCTCACTGGCACACACTCTCACTGGCATACACTCTCACTGGCACACTGACACACTCTCACTGACACACTTACTCACTGACACACACACTCTCACTGACACACACTCACTCACCAACACACACAGACACTCACTGACACACACACTCACTGACACACACACACTCACCGACACACACACTCACTGACACAAACACTCTGACATACACTCTCACTGACACACACACTCTGACACTCTCACTGACACACACTCACTGACACACACTCTCACTGACACAGACACTCTGACACACACACTCTTGACACGCTCACTGACACACACTCAGACACACTCTCACTGACACACACTCTCACTGACACACAGTCTGACACTCTCACTGGCACACACTCTCACTGGCATACACTCTCACTGGCACACTGACACACTCTCACTGACACACTTACTCACTGACACACACACTCTCACTGACACACACTCACTCACCAACACACACAGACACTCACTGACACACACACTCACTGACACACACACACTCACCGACACACACACTCACTGACACAAACACTCTGACATACACTCTCACTGACACACACACTCTGACACTCTCACTGACACACACTCACTGACACACACTCTCACTGACACAGACACTCTGACACACACACTCTTGACACGCTCACTGACACACACTCAGACACACTCTCACTGACACACACTCTCACTGACACACAGTCTGACACTCTCACTGGCACACACTCTCACTGGCATACACTCTCACTGGCACACTGACACACTCTCACTGACACACTTACTCACTGACACACACACTCTCACTGACACACACTCACTCACCAACACACACAGACACTCACTGACACACACACTCACTGACACACACACACTCACCGACACACACACTCACTGACACAAACACTCTGACATACACTCTCACTGACACACACACTCTGACACTCTCACTGACACACACTCACTGACACACACTCTCACTGACACAGACACTCTGACACACACACTCTTGACACGCTCACTGACACACACTCAGACACACTCTCACTGACACACACTCTCACTGACACACAGTCTGACACTCTCACTGGCACACACTCTCACTGGCATACACTCTCACTGGCACACTGACACACTCTCACTGACACACTTACTCACTGACACACACACTCTCACTGACACACACTCACTCACCAACACACACAGACACTCACTGACACACACACTCACTGACACACACACACTCACCGACACACACACTCACTGACACAAACACTCTGACATACACTCTCACTGACACACACACTCTGACACTCTCACTGACACACACTCACTGACACACACTCTCACTGACACAGACACTCTGACACACACACTCTTGACACGCTCACTGACACACACTCAGACACACTCTCACTGACACACACTCTCACTGACACACAGTCTGACACTCTCACTGGCACACACTCTCACTGGCATACACTCTCACTGGCACACTGACACACTCTCACTGACACACTTACTCACTGACACACACACTCTCACTGACACACACTCACTCACCAACACACACAGACACTCACTGACACACACACTCACTGACACACACACACTCACCGACACACACACTCACTGACACAAACACTCTGACATACACTCTCACTGACACACACACTCTGACACTCTCACTGACACACACTCACTGACACACACTCTCACTGACACAGACACTCTGACACACACACTCTTGACACGCTCACTGACACACACTCAGACACACTCTCACTGACACACACTCTCACTGACACACAGTCTGACACTCTCACTGGCACACACTCTCACTGGCATACACTCTCACTGGCACACTGACACACTCTCACTGACACACTTACTCACTGACACACACACTCTCACTGACACACACTCACTCACCAACACACACAGACACTCACTGACACACACACTCACTGACACACACACACTCACCGACACACACACTCACTGACACAAACACTCTGACATACACTCTCACTGACACACACACTCTGACACTCTCACTGACACACACTCACTGACACACACTCTCACTGACACAGACACTCTGACACACACACTCTTGACACGCTCACTGACACACACTCAGACACACTCTCACTGACACACACTCTCACTGACACACAGTCTGACACTCTCACTGGCACACACTCTCACTGGCATACACTCTCACTGGCACACTGACACACTCTCACTGACACACTTACTCACTGACACACACACTCTCACTGACACACACTCACTCACCAACACACACAGACACTCACTGACACACACACTCACTGACACACACACACTCACCGACACACACACTCACTGACACAAACACTCTGACATACACTCTCACTGACACACACACTCTGACACTCTCACTGACACACACTCACTGACACACACTCTCACTGACACAGACACTCTGACACACACACTCTTGACACGCTCACTGACACACACTCAGACACACTCTCACTGACACACACTCTCACTGACACACAGTCTGACACTCTCACTGGCACACACTCTCACTGGCATACACTCTCACTGGCACACTGACACACTCTCACTGACACACTTACTCACTGACACACACACTCTCACTGACACACACTCACTCACCAACACACACAGACACTCACTGACACACACACTCACTGACACACACACACTCACCGACACACACACTCACTGACACAAACACTCTGACATACACTCTCACTGACACACACACTCTGACACTCTCACTGACACACACTCACTGACACACACTCTCACTGACACAGACACTCTGACACACACACTCTTGACACGCTCACTGACACACACTCAGACACACTCTCACTGACACACACTCTCACTGACACACAGTCTGACACTCTCACTGGCACACACTCTCACTGGCATACACTCTCACTGGCACACTGACACACTCTCACTGACACACTTACTCACTGACACACACACTCTCACTGACACACACTCACTCACCAACACACACAGACACTCACTGACACACACACTCACTGACACACACACACTCACCGACACACACACTCACTGACACAAACACTCTGACATACACTCTCACTGACACACACACTCTGACACTCTCACTGACACACACTCACTGACACACACTCTCACTGACACAGACACTCTGACACACACACTCTTGACACGCTCACTGACACACACTCAGACACACTCTCACTGACACACACTCTCACTGACACACAGTCTGACACTCTCACTGGCACACACTCTCACTGGCATACACTCTCACTGGCACACTGACACACTCTCACTGACACACTTACTCACTGACACACACACTCTCACTGACACACACTCACTCACCAACACACACAGACACTCACTGACACACACACTCACTGACACACACACACTCACCGACACACACACTCACTGACACAAACACTCTGACATACACTCTCACTGACACACACACTCTGACACTCTCACTGACACACACTCACTGACACACACTCTCACTGACACAGACACTCTGACACACACACTCTTGACACGCTCACTGACACACACTCAGACACACTCTCACTGACACACACTCTCACTGACACACAGTCTGACACTCTCACTGGCACACACTCTCACTGGCATACACTCTCACTGGCACACTGACACACTCTCACTGACACACTTACTCACTGACACACACACTCTCACTGACACACACTCACTCACCAACACACACAGACACTCACTGACACACACACTCACTGACACACACACACTCACCGACACACACACTCACTGACACAAACACTCTGACATACACTCTCACTGACACACACACTCTGACACTCTCACTGACACACACTCACTGACACACACTCTCACTGACACAGACACTCTGACACACACACTCTTGACACGCTCACTGACACACACTCAGACACACTCTCACTGACACACACTCTCACTGACACACAGTCTGACACTCTCACTGGCACACACTCTCACTGGCATACACTCTCACTGGCACACTGACACACTCTCACTGACACACTTACTCACTGACACACACACTCTCACTGACACACACTCACTCACCAACACACACAGACACTCACTGACACACACACTCACTGACACACACACACTCACCGACACACACACTCACTGACACAAACACTCTGACATACACTCTCACTGACACACACACTCTGACACTCTCACTGACACACACTCACTGACACACACTCTCACTGACACAGACACTCTGACACACACACTCTTGACACGCTCACTGACACACACTCAGACACACTCTCACTGACACACACTCTCACTGACACACAGTCTGACACTCTCACTGGCACACACTCTCACTGGCATACACTCTCACTGGCACACTGACACACTCTCACTGACACACTTACTCACTGACACACACACTCTCACTGACACACACTCACTCACCAACACACACAGACACTCACTGACACACACACTCACTGACACACACACACTCACCGACACACACACTCACTGACACAAACACTCTGACATACACTCTCACTGACACACACACTCTGACACTCTCACTGACACACACTCACTGACACACACTCTCACTGACACAGACACTCTGACACACACACTCTTGACACGCTCACTGACACACACTCAGACACACTCTCACTGACACACACTCTCACTGACACACAGTCTGACACTCTCACTGGCACACACTCTCACTGGCATACACTCTCACTGGCACACTGACACACTCTCACTGACACACTTACTCACTGACACACACACTCTCACTGACACACACTCACTCACCAACACACACAGACACTCACTGACACACACACTCACTGACACACACACACTCACCGACACACACACTCACTGACACAAACACTCTGACATACACTCTCACTGACACACACACTCTGACACTCTCACTGACACACACTCACTGACACACACTCTCACTGACACAGACACTCTGACACACACACTCTTGACACGCTCACTGACACACACTCAGACACACTCTCACTGACACACACTCTCACTGACACACAGTCTGACACTCTCACTGGCACACACTCTCACTGGCATACACTCTCACTGGCACACTGACACACTCTCACTGACACACTTACTCACTGACACACACACTCTCACTGACACACACTCACTCACCAACACACACAGACACTCACTGACACACACACTCACTGACACACACACACTCACCGACACACACACTCACTGACACAAACACTCTGACATACACTCTCACTGACACACACACTCTGACACTCTCACTGACACACACTCACTGACACACACTCTCACTGACACAGACACTCTGACACACACACTCTTGACACGCTCACTGACACACACTCAGACACACTCTCACTGACACACACTCTCACTGACACACAGTCTGACACTCTCACTGGCACACACTCTCACTGGCATACACTCTCACTGGCACACTGACACACTCTCACTGACACACTTACTCACTGACACACACACTCTCACTGACACACACTCACTCACCAACACACACAGACACTCACTGACACACACACTCACTGACACACACACACTCACCGACACACACACTCACTGACACAAACACTCTGACATACACTCTCACTGACACACACACTCTGACACTCTCACTGACACACACTCACTGACACACACTCTCACTGACACAGACACTCTGACACACACACTCTTGACACGCTCACTGACACACACTCAGACACACTCTCACTGACACACACTCTCACTGACACACAGTCTGACACTCTCACTGGCACACACTCTCACTGGCATACACTCTCACTGGCACACTGACACACTCTCACTGACACACTTACTCACTGACACACACACTCTCACTGACACACACTCACTCACCAACACACACAGACACTCACTGACACACACACTCACTGACACACACACACTCACCGACACACACACTCACTGACACAAACACTCTGACATACACTCTCACTGACACACACACTCTGACACTCTCACTGACACACACTCACTGACACACACTCTCACTGACACAGACACTCTGACACACACACTCTTGACACGCTCACTGACACACACTCAGACACACTCTCACTGACACACACTCTCACTGACACACAGTCTGACACTCTCACTGGCACACACTCTCACTGGCATACACTCTCACTGGCACACTGACACACTCTCACTGACACACTTACTCACTGACACACACACTCTCACTGACACACACTCACTCACCAACACACACAGACACTCACTGACACACACACTCACTGACACACACACACTCACCGACACACACACTCACTGACACAAACACTCTGACATACACTCTCACTGACACACACACTCTGACACTCTCACTGACACACACTCACTGACACACACTCTCACTGACACAGACACTCTGACACACACACTCTTGACACGCTCACTGACACACACTCAGACACACTCTCACTGACACACACTCTCACTGACACACAGTCTGACACTCTCACTGGCACACACTCTCACTGGCATACACTCTCACTGGCACACTGACACACTCTCACTGACACACTTACTCACTGACACACACACTCTCACTGACACACACTCACTCACCAACACACACAGACACTCACTGACACACACACTCACTGACACACACACACTCACCGACACACACACTCACTGACACAAACACTCTGACATACACTCTCACTGACACACACACTCTGACACTCTCACTGACACACACTCACTGACACACACTCTCACTGACACAGACACTCTGACACACACACTCTTGACACGCTCACTGACACACACTCAGACACACTCTCACTGACACACACTCTCACTGACACACAGTCTGACACTCTCACTGGCACACACTCTCACTGGCATACACTCTCACTGGCACACTGACACACTCTCACTGACACACTTACTCACTGACACACACACTCTCACTGACACACACTCACTCACCAACACACACAGACACTCACTGACACACACACTCACTGACACACACACACTCACCGACACACACACTCACTGACACAAACACTCTGACATACACTCTCACTGACACACACACTCTGACACTCTCACTGACACACACTCACTGACACACACTCTCACTGACACAGACACTCTGACACACACACTCTTGACACGCTCACTGACACACACTCAGACACACTCTCACTGACACACACTCTCACTGACACACAGTCTGACACTCTCACTGGCACACACTCTCACTGGCATACACTCTCACTGGCACACTGACACACTCTCACTGACACACTTACTCACTGACACACACACTCTCACTGACACACACTCACTCACCAACACACACAGACACTCACTGACACACACACTCACTGACACACACACACTCACCGACACACACACTCACTGACACAAACACTCTGACATACACTCTCACTGACACACACACTCTGACACTCTCACTGACACACACTCACTGACACACACTCTCACTGACACAGACACTCTGACACACACACTCTTGACACGCTCACTGACACACACTCAGACACACTCTCACTGACACACACTCTCACTGACACACAGTCTGACACTCTCACTGGCACACACTCTCACTGGCATACACTCTCACTGGCACACTGACACACTCTCACTGACACACTTACTCACTGACACACACACTCTCACTGACACACACTCACTCACCAACACACACAGACACTCACTGACACACACACTCACTGACACACACACACTCACCGACACACACACTCACTGACACAAACACTCTGACATACACTCTCACTGACACACACACTCTGACACTCTCACTGACACACACTCACTGACACACACTCTCACTGACACAGACACTCTGACACACACACTCTTGACACGCTCACTGACACACACTCAGACACACTCTCACTGACACACACTCTCACTGACACACAGTCTGACACTCTCACTGGCACACACTCTCACTGGCATACACTCTCACTGGCACACTGACACACTCTCACTGACACACTTACTCACTGACACACACACTCTCACTGACACACACTCACTCACCAACACACACAGACACTCACTGACACACACACTCACTGACACACACACACTCACCGACACACACACTCACTGACACAAACACTCTGACATACACTCTCACTGACACACACACTCTGACACTCTCACTGACACACACTCACTGACACACACTCTCACTGACACAGACACTCTGACACACACACTCTTGACACGCTCACTGACACACACTCAGACACACTCTCACTGACACACACTCTCACTGACACACAGTCTGACACTCTCACTGGCACACACTCTCACTGGCATACACTCTCACTGGCACACTGACACACTCTCACTGACACACTTACTCACTGACACACACACTCTCACTGACACACACTCACTCACCAACACACACAGACACTCACTGACACACACACTCACTGACACACACACACTCACCGACACACACACTCACTGACACAAACACTCTGACATACACTCTCACTGACACACACACTCTGACACTCTCACTGACACACACTCACTGACACACACTCTCACTGACACAGACACTCTGACACACACACTCTTGACACGCTCACTGACACACACTCAGACACACTCTCACTGACACACACTCTCACTGACACACAGTCTGACACTCTCACTGGCACACACTCTCACTGGCATACACTCTCACTGGCACACTGACACACTCTCACTGACACACTTACTCACTGACACACACACTCTCACTGACACACACTCACTCACCAACACACACAGACACTCACTGACACACACACTCACTGACACACACACACTCACCGACACACACACTCACTGACACAAACACTCTGACATACACTCTCACTGACACACACACTCTGACACTCTCACTGACACACACTCACTGACACACACTCTCACTGACACAGACACTCTGACACACACACTCTTGACACGCTCACTGACACACACTCAGACACACTCTCACTGACACACACTCTCACTGACACACAGTCTGACACTCTCACTGGCACACACTCTCACTGGCATACACTCTCACTGGCACACTGACACACTCTCACTGACACACTTACTCACTGACACACACACTCTCACTGACACACACTCACTCACCAACACACACAGACACTCACTGACACACACACTCACTGACACACACACACTCACCGACACACACACTCACTGACACAAACACTCTGACATACACTCTCACTGACACACACACTCTGACACTCTCACTGACACACACTCACTGACACACACTCTCACTGACACAGACACTCTGACACACACACTCTTGACACGCTCACTGACACACACTCAGACACACTCTCACTGACACACACTCTCACTGACACACAGTCTGACACTCTCACTGGCACACACTCTCACTGGCATACACTCTCACTGGCACACTGACACACTCTCACTGACACACTTACTCACTGACACACACACTCTCACTGACACACACTCACTCACCAACACACACAGACACTCACTGACACACACACTCACTGACACACACACACTCACCGACACACACACTCACTGACACAAACACTCTGACATACACTCTCACTGACACACACACTCTGACACTCTCACTGACACACACTCACTGACACACACTCTCACTGACACAGACACTCTGACACACACACTCTTGACACGCTCACTGACACACACTCAGACACACTCTCACTGACACACACTCTCACTGACACACAGTCTGACACTCTCACTGGCACACACTCTCACTGGCATACACTCTCACTGGCACACTGACACACTCTCACTGACACACTTACTCACTGACACACACACTCTCACTGACACACACTCACTCACCAACACACACAGACACTCACTGACACACACACTCACTGACACACACACACTCACCGACACACACACTCACTGACACAAACACTCTGACATACACTCTCACTGACACACACACTCTGACACTCTCACTGACACACACTCACTGACACACACTCTCACTGACACAGACACTCTGACACACACACTCTTGACACGCTCACTGACACACACTCAGACACACTCTCACTGACACACACTCTCACTGACACACAGTCTGACACTCTCACTGGCACACACTCTCACTGGCATACACTCTCACTGGCACACTGACACACTCTCACTGACACACTTACTCACTGACACACACACTCTCACTGACACACACTCACTCACCAACACACACAGACACTCACTGACACACACACTCACTGACACACACACACTCACCGACACACACACTCACTGACACAAACACTCTGACATACACTCTCACTGACACACACACTCTGACACTCTCACTGACACACACTCACTGACACACACTCTCACTGACACAGACACTCTGACACACACACTCTTGACACGCTCACTGACACACACTCAGACACACTCTCACTGACACACACTCTCACTGACACACAGTCTGACACTCTCACTGGCACACACTCTCACTGGCATACACTCTCACTGGCACACTGACACACTCTCACTGACACACTTACTCACTGACACACACACTCTCACTGACACACACTCACTCACCAACACACACAGACACTCACTGACACACACACTCACTGACACACACACACTCACCGACACACACACTCACTGACACAAACACTCTGACATACACTCTCACTGACACACACACTCTGACACTCTCACTGACACACACTCACTGACACACACTCTCACTGACACAGACACTCTGACACACACACTCTTGACACGCTCACTGACACACACTCAGACACACTCTCACTGACACACACTCTCACTGACACACAGTCTGACACTCTCACTGGCACACACTCTCACTGGCATACACTCTCACTGGCACACTGACACACTCTCACTGACACACTTACTCACTGACACACACACTCTCACTGACACACACTCACTCACCAACACACACAGACACTCACTGACACACACACTCACTGACACACACACACTCACCGACACACACACTCACTGACACAAACACTCTGACATACACTCTCACTGACACACACACTCTGACACTCTCACTGACACACACTCACTGACACACACTCTCACTGACACAGACACTCTGACACACACACTCTTGACACGCTCACTGACACACACTCAGACACACTCTCACTGACACACACTCTCACTGACACACAGTCTGACACTCTCACTGGCACACACTCTCACTGGCATACACTCTCACTGGCACACTGACACACTCTCACTGACACACTTACTCACTGACACACACACTCTCACTGACACACACTCACTCACCAACACACACAGACACTCACTGACACACACACTCACTGACACACACACACTCACCGACACACACACTCACTGACACAAACACTCTGACATACACTCTCACTGACACACACACTCTGACACTCTCACTGACACACACTCACTGACACACACTCTCACTGACACAGACACTCTGACACACACACTCTTGACACGCTCACTGACACACACTCAGACACACTCTCACTGACACACACTCTCACTGACACACAGTCTGACACTCTCACTGGCACACACTCTCACTGGCATACACTCTCACTGGCACACTGACACACTCTCACTGACACACTTACTCACTGACACACACACTCTCACTGACACACACTCACTCACCAACACACACAGACACTCACTGACACACACACTCACTGACACACACACACTCACCGACACACACACTCACTGACACAAACACTCTGACATACACTCTCACTGACACACACACTCTGACACTCTCACTGACACACACTCACTGACACACACTCTCACTGACACAGACACTCTGACACACACACTCTTGACACGCTCACTGACACACACTCAGACACACTCTCACTGACACACACTCTCACTGACACACAGTCTGACACTCTCACTGGCACACACTCTCACTGGCATACACTCTCACTGGCACACTGACACACTCTCACTGACACACTTACTCACTGACACACACACTCTCACTGACACACACTCACTCACCAACACACACAGACACTCACTGACACACACACTCACTGACACACACACACTCACCGACACACACACTCACTGACACAAACACTCTGACATACACTCTCACTGACACACACACTCTGACACTCTCACTGACACACACTCACTGACACACACTCTCACTGACACAGACACTCTGACACACACACTCTTGACACGCTCACTGACACACACTCAGACACACTCTCACTGACACACACTCTCACTGACACACAGTCTGACACTCTCACTGGCACACACTCTCACTGGCATACACTCTCACTGGCACACTGACACACTCTCACTGACACACTTACTCACTGACACACACACTCTCACTGACACACACTCACTCACCAACACACACAGACACTCACTGACACACACACTCACTGACACACACACACTCACCGACACACACACTCACTGACACAAACACTCTGACATACACTCTCACTGACACACACACTCTGACACTCTCACTGACACACACTCACTGACACACACTCTCACTGACACAGACACTCTGACACACACACTCTTGACACGCTCACTGACACACACTCAGACACACTCTCACTGACACACACTCTCACTGACACACAGTCTGACACTCTCACTGGCACACACTCTCACTGGCATACACTCTCACTGGCACACTGACACACTCTCACTGACACACTTACTCACTGACACACACACTCTCACTGACACACACTCACTCACCAACACACACAGACACTCACTGACACACACACTCACTGACACACACACACTCACCGACACACACACTCACTGACACAAACACTCTGACATACACTCTCACTGACACACACACTCTGACACTCTCACTGACACACACTCACTGACACACACTCTCACTGACACAGACACTCTGACACACACACTCTTGACACGCTCACTGACACACACTCAGACACACTCTCACTGACACACACTCTCACTGACACACAGTCTGACACTCTCACTGGCACACACTCTCACTGGCATACACTCTCACTGGCACACTGACACACTCTCACTGACACACTTACTCACTGACACACACACTCTCACTGACACACACTCACTCACCAACACACACAGACACTCACTGACACACACACTCACTGACACACACACACTCACCGACACACACACTCACTGACACAAACACTCTGACATACACTCTCACTGACACACACACTCTGACACTCTCACTGACACACACTCACTGACACACACTCTCACTGACACAGACACTCTGACACACACACTCTTGACACGCTCACTGACACACACTCAGACACACTCTCACTGACACACACTCTCACTGACACACAGTCTGACACTCTCACTGGCACACACTCTCACTGGCATACACTCTCACTGGCACACTGACACACTCTCACTGACACACTTACTCACTGACACACACACTCTCACTGACACACACTCACTCACCAACACACACAGACACTCACTGACACACACACTCACTGACACACACACACTCACCGACACACACACTCACTGACACAAACACTCTGACATACACTCTCACTGACACACACACTCTGACACTCTCACTGACACACACTCACTGACACACACTCTCACTGACACAGACACTCTGACACACACACTCTTGACACGCTCACTGACACACACTCAGACACACTCTCACTGACACACACTCTCACTGACACACAGTCTGACACTCTCACTGGCACACACTCTCACTGGCATACACTCTCACTGGCACACTGACACACTCTCACTGACACACTTACTCACTGACACACACACTCTCACTGACACACACTCACTCACCAACACACACAGACACTCACTGACACACACACTCACTGACACACACACACTCACCGACACACACACTCACTGACACAAACACTCTGACATACACTCTCACTGACACACACACTCTGACACTCTCACTGACACACACTCACTGACACACACTCTCACTGACACAGACACTCTGACACACACACTCTTGACACGCTCACTGACACACACTCAGACACACTCTCACTGACACACACTCTCACTGACACACAGTCTGACACTCTCACTGGCACACACTCTCACTGGCATACACTCTCACTGGCACACTGACACACTCTCACTGACACACTTACTCACTGACACACACACTCTCACTGACACACACTCACTCACCAACACACACAGACACTCACTGACACACACACTCACTGACACACACACACTCACCGACACACACACTCACTGACACAAACACTCTGACATACACTCTCACTGACACACACACTCTGACACTCTCACTGACACACACTCACTGACACACACTCTCACTGACACAGACACTCTGACACACACACTCTTGACACGCTCACTGACACACACTCAGACACACTCTCACTGACACACACTCTCACTGACACACAGTCTGACACTCTCACTGGCACACACTCTCACTGGCATACACTCTCACTGGCACACTGACACACTCTCACTGACACACTTACTCACTGACACACACACTCTCACTGACACACACTCACTCACCAACACACACAGACACTCACTGACACACACACTCACTGACACACACACACTCACCGACACACACACTCACTGACACAAACACTCTGACATACACTCTCACTGACACACACACTCTGACACTCTCACTGACACACACTCACTGACACACACTCTCACTGACACAGACACTCTGACACACACACTCTTGACACGCTCACTGACACACACTCAGACACACTCTCACTGACACACACTCTCACTGACACACAGTCTGACACTCTCACTGGCACACACTCTCACTGGCATACACTCTCACTGGCACACTGACACACTCTCACTGACACACTTACTCACTGACACACACACTCTCACTGACACACACTCACTCACCAACACACACAGACACTCACTGACACACACACTCACTGACACACACACACTCACCGACAC
This sequence comes from Chiloscyllium plagiosum, assembly GCF_004010195.1. Taxonomy (NCBI): domain Eukaryota; kingdom Metazoa; phylum Chordata; class Chondrichthyes; order Orectolobiformes; family Hemiscylliidae; genus Chiloscyllium; species Chiloscyllium plagiosum. The sequence goes on along the minus strand of NC_057747.1, from coordinate 19,627,842 downwards.
ACACACTCACTGACACAAACACTCTGACATACACTCTCACTGACACACACACTCTGACACTCTCACTGACACACACTCACTGACACACACTCTCACTGACACAGACACTCTGACACACACACTCTTGACACGCTCACTGACACACACTCAGACACACTCTCACTGACACACACTCTCACTGACACACAGTCTGACACTCTCACTGGCACACACTCTCACTGGCATACACTCTCACTGGCACACTGACACACTCTCACTGACACACTTACTCACTGACACACACACTCTCACTGACACACACTCACTCACCAACACACACAGACACTCACTGACACACACACTCACTGACACACACACACTCACCGACACACACACTCACTGACACAAACACTCTGACATACACTCTCACTGACACACACACTCTGACACTCTCACTGACACACACTCACTGACACACACTCTCACTGACACAGACACTCTGACACACACACTCTTGACACGCTCACTGACACACACTCAGACACACTCTCACTGACACACACTCTCACTGACACACAGTCTGACACTCTCACTGGCACACACTCTCACTGGCATACACTCTCACTGGCACACTGACACACTCTCACTGACACACTTACTCACTGACACACACACTCTCACTGACACACACTCACTCACCAACACACACAGACACTCACTGACACACACACTCACTGACACACACACACTCACCGACACACACACTCACTGACACAAACACTCTGACATACACTCTCACTGACACACACACTCTGACACTCTCACTGACACACACTCACTGACACACACTCTCACTGACACAGACACTCTGACACACACACTCTTGACACGCTCACTGACACACACTCAGACACACTCTCACTGACACACACTCTCACTGACACACAGTCTGACACTCTCACTGGCACACACTCTCACTGGCATACACTCTCACTGGCACACTGACACACTCTCACTGACACACTTACTCACTGACACACACACTCTCACTGACACACACTCACTCACCAACACACACAGACACTCACTGACACACACACTCACTGACACACACACACTCACCGACACACACACTCACTGACACAAACACTCTGACATACACTCTCACTGACACACACACTCTGACACTCTCACTGACACACACTCACTGACACACACTCTCACTGACACAGACACTCTGACACACACACTCTTGACACGCTCACTGACACACACTCAGACACACTCTCACTGACACACACTCTCACTGACACACAGTCTGACACTCTCACTGGCACACACTCTCACTGGCATACACTCTCACTGGCTCACTGACACACTCTCACTGACACACTCGCACACACTGACACTCCCACTGACACTCGCACACTGACACACTCGCACACTCTCTCACTCGCACACTCTCTCTTTTGCACACTCTCACACTGACACTCACACACTGACACACTCGTGCACTGGCACACTCGCACTGGCACACTCGCACACTGACACACACGCACGCTTGCACAGGCACATTCTCACGCACACTCGCGCACACACACACTCTCACTCTCTCTCACACTCGCACGCTGCCACACTCGCACGCTGCCACACTCGCACGCTGTCACACTCGCACGCTGTCACACTCGCACGCTGTCACACTCGCACGCTGTCACACTCGCACGCTGTCACACTCGCACGCTGTCACACTCGCACGCTGTCACACTCGCACGCTGTCACACTCGCACGCTGTCACACTCGCACGCTGTCACACTCGCACGCTGTCACACTCGCACGCTGTCACACTCGCACGCTGTCACACTCGCACGCTGTCACACTCGCACGCTGTCACACTCGCACGCTGTCACACTCGCACGCTGTCACACTCGCACGCTGTCACACTCGCACGCTGTCACACTCGCACGCTGGCACACTTGCACTCTCTCACTCTCACTCCCTCACTCTCACTCTCGCACATTGACACACGCGCACTCTCTCTCTCTCACTCTCTCTCACACTGGCACACTCGTGCACACGCGCACTCTCACACTCGCACACTCGCTCGCTCTCACACTCGCACACTGGCACATACGCACACACTGACACTGACACACGCACACACTGACACTGACACACATGCGCACACTGACACTGACACACATGCGCACACTCTCTCTCCTCACACACTGACACACTGGCACTCGCACACTGACACATTGACTCTCTCACTCACTCTCGCACACTTGCTCACTCACACACTCGCTCACTCTCACACTCTCTTTCGCACACTCGCACACTGACACTCGCACACTGACACTCGCACACTAATGCACGCACACTAATGCACGCACACTAATGCACGCACACTAATGCACGCACACTGACACTCGCACTCTCGCACACTCGCACACTGGCACACTGACATTCGCACACTGGCACACTGACACTCGCACATGCACACTCGCACACTGACACTCGCACACTTGCACACTCGCACACTGGCACACTGACACACTGACACACTCACACTCACACACTGACACTCGCACACGGGCGCACTCGCACACGGGCGCACTCGCACACTCGCACACTCGCACACTCGCACTCACACACTCACACACTCACACACACACTGACACTCGCACACTCACACACACACTGACACTCGCACACTCACACACTGACACTCGCACACGGGTGCTCTGGCACACTCGCACACTGGCACTCACACTGACACGCTGACACACTGGCACGCTGACACACTGGCACGCTGACACACTCGCCCACTGTCACTCTGGCACACTCGCCCACTGACACAGGCACACTCGCCCACTGACACAGGCACACTGGCACACTGACACTGGCACAGTGGCACACTGGCACACACTCGCACATGCACACTCGCACACTCGCACACTCGCACACTCGCACACTCGCACACTGACACTCGCACGCTGGCACACTGACACTCGCACACGGGCGCACTCGCACACGGGCGCACTCGCACACGGGCACACTCACACTGACACTCACACTGACACTCGCACACTGACACACACACTGACGCTCTCTCTCACACTGACACACACACATTGACACTCTCTCACACTGATACACACGCTCTCTCATGCACTGTACCTTGCTCTTGCTCTCTCTCTCGCGCTCTCATATACTCTCACTCACTCTCTCAGATGGAAGTGAGGACTGCAGTTGCTGGAGATTAGAGTCAACATCAGAGTGGTGCTGGAAAAGCACAGCAGGTCAGGCAGCATCCGAGGAGCAGGAAAATCGACATTTCGGGCAAAAGGTTCCCACCTTTACTCGGATGAGGTCGTCACTGGCCAGGTCAGCAGTTATTACCCATCTCTAAATACCCAGAGGACAGTTAAGAGTTAACCATATTGCGGTGAGTCTGGAGTCACACGTAGGCCAGACCAGGTAAGGATGGCAGTTTTCTTCCCTGCGGACATCAGTGAACAGATCAGCTTTTCCCCAACAATTGACAATAGATTCATGGACATCACTAGACTCTTAATTCTAGGGTTTATTGAATTCAAATTACACAATCTGCTGTGGCGGGATTTGAACCCAGGTCCCCAGAACATTACCTAGATCTCTGGATTAACAGTCTAGCAATAACACCTCGAGGCCATTGGCTCCATCCCTCTCTGGGTATGAGAGGTTTCCTCCAGTCTGTCAATCTCCTGCTCCTTACCTTAATCATGTGTCCCCTAATTGTTGAGCCCTGTACAAAAGGGCGATGGTGTCTTCCTCTCTCCCCTGTCTGGCCAGTTCCATTTCTGCTCACTGGTAACCTATACGATGTTGATGATGTGGGGATTGAGATGTGATAGTGTTGTCGAATGTCTTGGGGAGATGGTGCCAACCTTCCCTTGTTAAAAATGGTCATGGCCTTGCACTTGCGTAACATATATGGTTAGTTTCCTGTCTGAGGCATTCACTGTTTGCTCATGAGGGGCTGCTGATAGACCTCCAGTGCGGTCTCCATTCATTACAGATGTAATCAAACCTGACTCATCCTGTTTTATACACCTCTGTACCACTGGGAGGGTTGGGCCTGGAATATGATTACCTACATTGCTTTCTGCACAGCACTGTTAAATCACAGATTCAATGTCAACTTAGCCCTGAGAATTAGTGTTACATTCACATGGCAATGAGACTTGACCTCTGTGCCAGTGAAATTCCTCTGTAATGCATCTGTTCTTGGTATTTCTAAGAAGCATCGTAATTATTAATGGAATATCAGTGATATTCAGCCTGATACCAGACTGATTCCTGTGACCGGCAGCACTGATGTATGAAGAGAGACTGAATTGGTTAGGATCTCATTCTCTGTAATATAGAAAAATAGGGAGAGATATTACAGAAACCTGTAAGAATATAACAGGACCTTACAAGGGACTGCAGGCGTCACAGTTTAAGGATATTGTGTAGGCCGTTGAGGGCTGAGATGAGGAGAACTGTCTTCACCCAGAGAGTGGGGAGCCTGTGGAATTCTCTGGAACAGAAAGTGGTGGAGGCCAAAGCATGGAATGTTTCCAAGAAGGAGTTGGATTATAGTTTTTTTGGGCTGAAGGGATCAAAGTGTATGGGTGATCGAGGGAGTCGGGTACTGAGTTCGATAGTCAGCCATGATCGTATTGAATGGCGGATCAGGCTCCAGTGAGCCAAATGGCCTACTCCTGCTTCTATGATTCTATCACTTCGGAAAGTAGCAGTTCAACATGCCAACTCCACGTGAACTGATATGTTTCTTCTTCCTTTCCTCTCTCACTCTTCCTATTTTTCTTCGTTGACCTCTTAAATGTCATGATTGCTTTGGTTTATCAGAACACATCACGTGGTCAGGGATCCCTTCATACCTTCTCTGTTCCCTTTTGACTCTGAGTCCTGATGCTAATATTTACCAGTGGAAATAATCTTTAGCTGTTGACTCTGAGAATTTTGAGCCCGCATGCAACTGTTTTGCCATGGTCCATTGATTACTGCCTCACAACATCACTGCCTCTTCCTGAAATATTATTCTCATCCACTTTTGCAGAGCTCAGTCAGTGAACTAGTTAGTGATATAGCCACCCAACCTAGGTCATGGACAGAAAAGACCAGCTTTTCCTTCTGTCTCACTTTGGACAGCCAAAATTGCTGATATTTTATTTCGTAGAGCTGTAAAATACCTTCCCAGGTCCGGAGGAATTGCTGGTGGTTATGTGGTTTGTATTCATTTCTGCACCAAGGCTTTTCCTGGTGGTAACAGCAGAAGGAATAAACCGGGGAGTCTTGATTGTTCACCAGTTTTCATTATCTGACCAGGCTGTGCCTTCGTTCATTGTAAAACGGAAAATGTGCACTTAGAGTGCCTTAGGCATACTTTTCGAACGCTTTTACTTTTGAGCAAACTCGATCCCCAATTTCCGCTTAACAAGGACCCACCAACAGTACTGAAAGGTCAGACCTCGTTTTCACGGGTATACCGTAAGGCTGTGGACCAGGACAAAAGAGAGAAATTGCTCTTCTTCGACGTAGTATCTCAGGGTCTTTTGAATCTACCAATGAAGGCAGATGCAGCCCTTAATGCAACAGTTCACCTATCAGAAAGCACCTCCGACACTGCAGCACTCCCTCAGTACCGAAATCCCAGTGTGAATTATGTGCACACAGAATGGGGCTGAAACCCATGACTTTAACAGAGAACAGTACAGCACAGTACAGACCCTAGATGTTGTGCTGATCTTTTATCAGAGTAACTTACATACCCTTCACTGTACTATCTTCGACGTGCCTATCGAAGAGCCACGTGAATGTCCCTAACGTATCTAACTCTACTACCACTGCTGCCAGGGCATTCCATACACCCACCACTTTGTGCAAAGAGAGTAGTGGTCCTTACACAGGGAATGGTGGGTGCGTGGAATGCTTCAGAATTCTATCAATGAGCTGAGGCTGACAAATTAAAAAGCAGATGATTTCCACTGTATGAAGAAAGAACCACAAATTGTTAACTCATAACTTAATCTCTATCCTTTTAAACAAAAAAAACTCAAATGCTGATGTGCGAGAAAAGATAGCAAGGAACTGTGAAGGGGCAGAAGAGCCTCAAAAATGATACTGGTCCTAGCAAAGAACAGACTATTTTTTCCTTTATTGCTTCATGGGATGAAGGCATCACTGGCTAGGCAGCACTTATTGCTCATCCCGGGTTACCCAGTTAAGAGTCGATCCCATTGCTTTGGGTCTGGAGTCACATGCTGACTCTTAATTCCAGATCTTTCTTTGATTGGATTCAAATTCCATCGTGGCAGGGTTTGAACCTTGGTCCTCAGAGCATTATCTGGGTCTCTGGATTAACAGTCCAGTAACTAGACCAGCACATTCCCCGAAGAGACCAGAAAAGATGCAGTGATTCGGGGTGGGGTAGGAACATTAAACAAAATCAGTGAAGCTCAGTTCTGTCACCAGTCTGGATTACAGACATTGATGAGATATTTTGAATCAGTTTCCTTCTGATTCCTTTTAACTCTCTTTGATAAAGCACCAAGGCTGGATGCAGCAATTCGTAATATGTTTCTCACTAGTTTGAATATTCTTCTGTGTCAGTGTTTCTGAAGAATGCTTTTCCCTTTTTGCTTTTCAAGAGGGGAACTTGCAGAGAGAATAACTAGCTGCTCAGGATTGTACTTCCCTTCTCCACACTCAGAAGAAAGAGTGGGAGAAATGTTTTCTCTTTCACAAGTTGGGTAGTTCTGCTGTCTCACCCAGGAAATATCGCCAGAGGGGGAGGTGTGGTATTATCACTCAACTGTTCATCCAGAAACCCAGGCCATGCTCTCGGGACCTGGGTTTGAATCCTGCCATGGCAGATGATGGAATTTGAATTCAATAAAAATCTGGGATTAAGTGTCTCATGATGACCATGAATCCCTTGTCTCCAATGACTCCAGACTCTCAGAAATGTAGTTGACTCTTATGTGCCCTCTGGGCAATTAGTGGTTGGCAATAAATGCTGGCCTAGCCAGCGATGCCCTCAGCCCGTGAATGAACGTTAACAAAACGACCAAGAAGTTGTTACCTTGCTGAGTGCTCCTAAACACACACAAATGGTCCTGGTTGAATCAAAGGTTTGTCACTGGACAAAACTGCTCTGAACTTGGAACCAAAGTGTCTAACCACCTCCTCCCATTGTTAAAAAGACAACCTTGTCGACTTAATGTGCAGTGGGTTCTGGTAATTCATTTTTCAACATTATCTTCCAATGTTTCCAAGGCAGTAACTTTTCCCATGTTCCAGACCACCATCCAGAAAACTAAAAGCCGCCTTTACCCAATGCTCATATTTTTAAAAATCTACAATATACCGATATCTGGCTGTGGAGCCAAATGGTTCTATCTGCTCTACCCACTGTGTGGATCCAACATGTCTTTAGAATGACTCTATGAACTTCAGAGATAATCCCCACTTTACAGAGATTAGTGTTAATGTTTTAGTCATCCCTAGTGAGATGAACGACCCTCTCATATGACTTTAAAGGGTATTTCTGTCTCCTCATAATCCCTATTCAGTGTTGACACTGACTCAAGTAGCATAATAGTGTCAATAGGTTGTTGAAAGTTTGTTGTGTTTGAGCCAACTTGCTTATAAATTGTATGTCAATGCAAATGTGATGCTCTTAATTCATCACCTCAAATAGCCCACTGTCTCCCATGTCTCACCTTCAGTCATATGCCTTGTACTTTATCCTATTATTATTATTATTAAATGTCAACCACATTTCTGAGTCTGCAGTCACACGTAGGCTGGAAGGATGGCAGTTCCTTTCCCTAAAGAACATTAGTGAACCAGATGGGCTTTTTTGACAATGGATTCATGGTCATCATAAGACTTCTTAATCCCAGATTTTTATTGAATTCAAATTCCATTATCTGCCATGGCAGGATTCAAACCCAGTTGCCCAGAGCATGGCCTGGCTCTCTCTCTGGATTAACAGTCCAGTGATAATACCACTAGACCATTGCCTCCCCCTCTAGTGATATTTGCTGGGTGACACAGCAGAACTATTCAATTTGTGAAAGAGAAAACATTCCACTTCTGAGAGTGGAGAAGGGCAATACAAACCTGGCTCCCATGGGCACAACCTAAGCAAGCTGAGATCAAGCCTGCACTACTTCACACTTCATGGCTAAGTCAACAAAGTACAATAAGTTCACACAACCAGTACAACTTTCTGAAACACTACAACCAGAGGTTAACTGAATGAATTAATGAGCATCTGAATGATCATTAAAACCTCATCGATATATCCACAGGAGAATAGGAAGTGGTAGATAGCTCTGTGATGAGAATACCTGTGTATGCCATTCAGATTCTCTCCAGTTTGACAGCGACAGCTCAGTTCATTCTGAACTTGATAACTTGTGACCCGAGCACACAATTCAATCTAGTTTTAGTCTCAAGGTGAGAGTGGTGCTGGAAAAGCACAGCAGGTCAGGCAGCAACCGAGGAGCAGGAAAATCGAGGTTTCGGGCAAAGGTCCTTCAGGAGGAATGTTGATTTTCCTGCTCCTTGGATGCTGCCTGACTTGCTGTGCTTTTCCAGCACCACTCTCATCTTGACTCTAATCTCCAGCAGCTGCAGTACCCATTTTTGCCTAATTTTTAGTCTGTGTGCCACCACAACCCTCTATGAAAATGGGACAACAGTATTCTGAAAATGGCAGGCCGCGTCGGTCAGAGGCATAATTTTTCTAATGAGGCATTAAACTAAGACTCTGCTAACTCCTATTTTATTTATTTATATTTATTCATTTTGTGGGATTTGAGGATTTCTGGCTGGGCCCAGCATTTATTACCGGTCCCTAGTTGCCCCTTGAGAAGGTGGAGGTGAGCTGCCTTTGTGAGCTGCTGCAGTCCACCTGCTGTAGGTTGACCCATAATGCCCTTATGGAGGAAATTCCAGGATTCTGACCCAGCGACAGTGAAGGAACGGCGATATATTTCCAAGTCAGGATGGTGAGTGGCTTGGAGGGGAACTTGAAGGTGGTGGTGTTCCCATGTATAGGTTGACCTTGTTTTTCTAGATGGAAATGGTTGTCAGTTTGGAAGGTGGTGTCTGAGGATCTTTGGTGAATTTCTGCAGTATGCCTTGTAGATAGTACACACTGCTGCTACTGAGTATCAATGGTGGAGGGGGTGAATGCTTGTGGATGTGGTGCCAATCAAGTGGGCTGCTTTCTCCTGGATGGTATCAAGCTTCTCGTGTGTTGTTGGGGCTGCACCCATCCAGGCAAGTGAAGAGTATTCCATCACACACCTGACTTGTGGGGCTTGTAGACGGTGGACAGGCTTTGGGGAGTTACTTGCCACAGTATTCCTGGCCTCTGACCTGCTCTTGTAGCCACTGTGTTTATATGAGAGTCAGGTTGAGTTTTTGATCAATGGTAACCCCAAGGATGTTGATCATGGTGGGGGGGGTTCAGTGATGGTAACACCAGTGAAAGTCAAGGGGTGGTGGTTAGATTGTCTCTTGTTGGTGATGGTCAGAGCCTGGCATTTGTGTGGCATAAATGTTACTTGCCACTTTTCAGCCAAAGCCTGTATATTGTCCAGATCTTGTTGCATTTGGACACCGATTGCTTCAGTATTTGAGGAGTTGCAAGCGGCACTGAACTTTCTGGTGAATATTCCCACATCGGACCTTATGATGGAGGGAAGGTCATTGAAGAAGCAACTGAAGATGATTGGGCTTAGGACACCACCCTGAGGAACTCCTGCAGAGATGCCCTGGAGCTGAAATAACTGCTGGATTGAGCGTCTTGAAAAGAGAAGTATTCCTTGACACTGTTTGAGCACAGTTTGTATTTCCTGCTAGTGGACACCATATTTGATACAGGCAAGGTAGCTTTCTTGTCTTCAGGCTGGACTGACAGCTAGTTAGGATTCGAATCCGTATTCCTATGTTCGGAATAATTCTGCATTCCCAAGGAGACTCCCAGTGGAATGCCCTTCTGCTAAGGAATACTGTACTGATTAACTCACCTCCTGTCTCCCCAAAGCCTGTGCATCATCCACAAGAAACAAATCAGGAGTGTGATAAAATGCTCCCAATCTGCCTGGATGTGTGCAGCTCCAATATACCTCAGGAAGGTTCAAATCATGCTGGACAAAGCAGCCCATTTGATTGGCACCACATCAAGAAATATCCACTCACCATGCACTATTGCTACTGAGCATCGTGGCAGGGGGAGGCATGGTGGCTGAGTGCTGCCTCACAGCGCCAGGGACCCTGGGTTCGATTCCTGTCTCAGGCGACTGTCTGTGTGGACATTCTCCCCGTGTCTGCATGGGTTTCCTTCAGGTGCTCCAGTTTCCTCCCACAATCCAAAGAATTGGCCATGATAAATTGCCTGCAATGTCAGGTGCATTAGTCAGGGGTAAATATAGGGTAAGGGAATGGGTCCGGGTGGGTTGCTCTTCGGAGGGTCTTGTGGACTAGTTGGGCCGAAGGGCCTGTTTCCATACTGTAGGGAATCTAATCTGCACACAAGATGCACTGCAGGAGTTCACTAAGGCTGCTTAGACAGCACCACTTCCATCTAGAAAGACAAGGACAGCAGGTACATGGGAACACCAACTACAAGTTCCTCTCCAAACCGATTTGTCCTCCTGACTTGGAAATATATAGTTGTTCCTTCAAAATCCTGGTACTTTCTTCTCCACAATCTCGTAAATGGCATTGAGTCTACCGACACCGCATGCCCTGCAGTGGTTGATGAAGGCAGTTGTCCACCATCTTCTCAAGGGCAACCAGTGAATGGGCAAAGCTGGGCCAGCCAGTGGCATCCATGTGCCATGAATGACTTTTTAAAAAAAAACAACCTACCATGGGTCACCTTTCACCAGATGAAGTTCTCCTAAAGAAGGGGTGTCTGGGCCTTCATAAACAAAGTTGTTCCCAGTTGTGCTCAACACAGGGCTTTGTGTGATGTGAGGCTGTTTGTAACAATCCCTGTGTGTGCTGCATCCTTGTAAAACCTGCATGTTATGAAGTACACTGTGAATACTGTTTAGTTCATTTTGTCACTTGTCACAGAAAAATGAGCTGCCTTTGAATTAAAAGGTTTCATTCTCAGCTTTTTAATCCGTTTTGTGTGGATCTTTCTTTCTGATCACTGTTACGGTTTGGGATAATCACAGTATCGCAGAATGAGGAGGCGTGTATGCCTGAATCTCTGCGCCGTGAGCTCACTGCTGCTTTTCAGTTTCCACCCCTTCCTTTCTCAGTGGCACTCTCACTGTATGAACCACATGACTGTGCCAGTCTGTCAGTCCCATGTTTAATAAGAAATGTAGTCATTCCACAGTGGGCACAGCACACCCTGAGCCAGATTCACGTGTGCTGCCTTTTCAAAATTCTCACTTCTCATTGCCCTCTGACGTCTCTATGGCAATCCAGAATGAGTTCCTCAATCCTATAAGTCTCTCGGCACTCCCACTTTGCTGGCTTCTTGCCCCATTTGAATCAGCGATAGCCTATTGTTATTATCACGAGGCTATCAATCCAGAGATCCAGGTAATGTTCTGTGGACTTGGGTTTGAATCCCACCACGGCACCTTGTGGAATTTGAATCCAATAATAGTCTGGAAATAAGAGTCTCATGATAACTATGAAACCATTGCTGATTGTCAAGGGGGAAAATAAAGTTCTTTAGGGAAGGAAGTCTGCCCTCCTTACCTGGTCTGTGCCTACATGTGACTCCAGACCCCCATAGCAACGTGGTTGACTCTAGGGTGGCATGGTGGCTCAGTAGTTAGTACTGCTGCCTCACAGCACCAGGGTCCCAGGTTTGATTCCAGCCTCGGGCGACTGTCTGTGTGGAGTTTGCATATTCTCCCCGTGTCTGCGTGGGTTTCCTCCCACAGTCCAAAGGTGTGCAGGTTAGGTGAATTGGCCAGGCTAAATTGCCTGTAGTGTTAGGTGCATTAGTCAGAGGGAAATGGGTCTGGGTGGGTTACTCTTTGGAGGGTCATTGTGGACTTGTTGGGCCAAATGGCCTGTTTCAGCACTGTAGGGAATCTAATCTAATCTAAACTGCCCCCTGGGCAATAAATTCTAGTGCAGCCAGTGTTGCCCAAATCCATGAATAAATTAAATTGTCTTTAAAGTTCTGGAGTTTTTTCCCGAAATCTCGCTTTCTTGCTCTCTCTCTCTCTTCCCCCCCTCTCTCTCTCTCTCTCTCTCTCTCTGCCTGAGCTTTCTGTGACCTTTCTCAATAAAAAGCTTAGAAGATGCGAGGGAAGCAGTTTTTTTTGTGCAGCCAGGACCTGGAATGTGCTGCCTGGGTGTGGAGGAGGCAGATTCAATCCTGACCTTCAAAAGGGAATTGGATAATTAATCATAGGGAAAAAATGTGCTGCCTGGAAAGAATGGGGTGCTTGAGGCTGACGGTGCTGTTGTGGAAAATCAGCATGGATAAGACTTGCAAATGACTGCCTTCTGTGATCCCTCCTTATCAAACTTTAATGATTCTGTGAAGTGTCTGGAGCTGTTTAATCACATTTATAAATGCAATTTGCACTGCACAGTCACAAGAAACAGGTAATAGGGTTGGCATCTGTCACCATCCCTTCCCCAGGATTGCTATGTTTTAGTGAGCAGTGGAACCAGCCCCCATTAGGGAACTTGATCTGAGATCTTACTGGCTCCCCCACATTGTGCCCGCTCTGAGAATGTTCCTTAAAAGTGTCAAAGGTGCAGTCTAACTAGATTACAATCAACTTGATGGTGCAAAGGGAGGTGATGGCCTATTATAGCTGGACTATTAATCCAGCAAACTTGAGGAAATGTTCCGGGGATCCGGGTTTGAATCCTGCCAGGGCAGATGGTGAAAATTAAATTCAATGAAAAGTCTGGAATTAAGGGTCTAATGACGACTATGTAACCGTAGACGATTGTTGGGGGAAAACCCACCTGGTTCACTCATGCCCTTCAAGGAAAGAAACTGCCATCCTCACCTGATCTCGCCTACATGTGACTCCAGACCCACAGCAATGTGGTTAACACTTAATTGCCCTCTGGGCACTTAGGGATAATTAATAAATGCTAGTCATAGAATCCTTGTAGGCCATTTCAGCCTGTTGAGTCCACACCAATCCGCCAAAGAGCATCCCACCTAGGTCCAACTTATCCCTGTTAACCCTGCAATTCCCATGGATAACCCGGACACATGGACGTGTTTGTGGGCATTTCAGAATGACTCATCAAGCAGACTTGCAGAATGGCAACAAATGTGTTTTCAAAGGACTGACAGTAAATTTAGTAAATTGTTCCATCGAAATGTTAGATGTTTCCGTTCAGTTAGTGAAGTTTGTTGTCCATTGGGGAAGTGGCTGCTGGGATTCCTTCCTTGCCTACTGATTGTTTGTGGCAATGACAGGTGTCTGTAAATTGCGGATTTCCGTCTGTACGTATCTATTGTGTGAGTCCTGCTTAAAATGCAGTACAGCTCTGTCGAATTAAAAGAAATTGACCAAAAATATCAGGCATTTGGAGAAAATTGCTTTCTTTGGAAATGGATATATACTTTACGTTTTTTTTTTAAAAAGTGCAGGTCAACAGAGAAAAAGCAAAAAGAATGGTTCTAATCAGACAGCTGTCTCAATGACCTGACACGGGTGTGATGGGCCAAATGGCCTCATTCAGAGTGTCTGCAAACAGAAAGGATTTGCATTTATCTTCATAGAAACCCTACAGTGCAGAAGCAGGCCACTCGGCTCAATGAGTCCACACTGACCCGCTGAAGGATATCTCACACTACCCTATCCCTGTAACCCTGCATTCCCCATGGTCAATCCACCGAACCTGCACATCTTTGGACTGTGGGAGGAAACCGGAGGAAACCCACGCAGACACGGGGAGAATGTGCAAACTCCACACAGAGAGCCGCCTGAGGCTGGAATCTAACCTGGGCCCCTGCAGCAGGGCTAACCACTGAGCAACCACTCACATAGGGTCTTTCACAATATCAATAAATCTAAGAGTTTTACAGAGGAACGGGGGAGGGGGGTAGACCATTCAGCCCATTCAAGCCTGTCCTAACCATTCAATGTGACCATGGCTGATCAAACCCTTCAGTTCCTTTCATCAGTCCCATCCCCCATAATCCTGCCTGCCCCTGGTAAACAGATATCGATCAGTTTCTGCCTTCTCCATACACAAAGACTGACCTTCCATAGCCCCTGTGGCAGGGGGTTCCATAGTATCACAGTCTTATATATTTTTTTAAATTCTCCTCCTCTTGGACCAAAGTGGTGTCCTCCTAATGTTTAAATGGTGCTCCCTGGTTTTAGACACCCCAGCCAGGGAGTAGGTCCGCCTCTGTCCTCTCTGTCTCAACCCCCCGCCCCCCTCCTCTCTGTCTCTACCCCACCCCTGCCCCGTCCTCTCTGTCTCTACCCCCCACCCTGTCCTCTCTGTCTCTACCCCCACTTGTGTAGATCACCTTTCATTCTTTGAAGTATAGAACGCACAGACACAGTTTGTCCAGAGCCTCACTGTAAGATAGTCTCCCATCACCCTGGGAACAGGCCTGCTGAGCCTTCATTGTGTACAGTCCATGCCAGTAATATCCTTCCTGAGATAATGAGACAATGCATCAGAGGCGGTCTCACCAAGCTCCTACACAATATGAAGCTGCTTCCAGTCGTCACACTGTTAACGGAAGAAATGTGACAGATCTTGGTTTGAGTGAGGTTTGAGCCATCTGAGGTAGGGCTTGAGTGAGCCAGAGGTGAGATTGTTGCTCAAGTTAGTGACACAAGAGGTGCGGGAAACTGTAGCTTGTGTTGGTGTCTCAATATTTACCTTGTGACTTATGATTTTCTTTTCCATTTACTAATTTTTTGTTTTGCACGTTTTAATTTACCGTTGAAATGAGTACCCGCAGGACAGCATGCATGCCTATGCTCCTCTGTAATTAAAAGCAGCGGGGATGGATGTGTGGAAAGTCTGTTTGCCTGCCTGCTCAAAGCCTTGTCTCAGTGGGAAAGAAGTGTCAGCATGCAATGAGATATAAACCTAATTTTCTTAGAAAGTTTAATTTCAGTGTAATGGTAGCCCACCCATACTGGTCCAGATGGTGTTGACATAATGTTAATCCAAACTTTAGTTTCTGCTTTTATTTTTGAGTTGTGCTGTGTAGCAGTCACTGGAACATTTGGCATGTTAGTAACCCTTAAATATTAAATCTGAGCTCTGGCCCTTCCATAGATGAAGATGTGGGGGGGAAAGCAGGAGAGAGATCTGACTGCTAGGCCCCTGTGTGCTGTCCATCTTTGTGACTGTCTTAGATGGACACTGACAGAGTCTCCAGGCTGCAGGTAGGCTTGAGACCTGGTAAGCTGAGGGACAAGTATTACAGGAATCTGATCGAGCTGCAATAAAAGCATCATGTCACGGTCTAGATTCCATTAGCCCTGCACACATCACTCAAGCAACGATCTCTGATGCAGCTGCTTCCACCGTCCAAATGTTGGTGTGCACTCGTGCTCCTGCTCACCACCACCTCCGTGCAACAGTACAACCTGCAGCTGTCACAATCATTTCAATCAGAGTTTAACATCTAGCAGTATCATGTCTCTCATGCTCGCTCTCTCTCCCCCCTCCCCCCTCTCTCTCCC